>NC_057808.1:540416321-540437942 GCF_018294505.1 Triticum aestivum | reverse complement strand
GTCTGTTTTGCGGTTCGCCACACCCCTCCCGATCAACAGGACCCCCGTTTCGACCGTAGGAGGTCCGTTTCCTCCATTTTGTGGGACCCCAGACCCCTCCCGATCAACAGGACCCCGTTCCGAACGTAGGAGGTCCGTTTCCTCCGTTGTGCGGTATGCCAGGCCTCGTTTCCATCGCCTGTTCCGTCCAAGCCCTCCCGATGAACACGACCACGCATTCCTTTCCGACCCAGCCGGTTGGCTCCCACGCGTTCCGTTGCCTCCCAATGAACACGACGCCTTCCGTTGCCTCCCCATGAACACGACGCATTCCGTTGCCTCCCCATGAACACGACGACGACGCTGTTTCTCCGTTCCGACCCAGCCATGTACACGAGCCTAGGCCGTACGTATGCGCGAGTAGGCGTTCGAGGCCCCGCCCGTATGTACACATACGTGGCCGTATTTTCTTTCTTGCACCCTGGCCGCTGTACGTACGTGTACATGCTACGTGCGCGCCTCTACTACGACACGTACGCGCCTCTACTACGACACGTGCGCGCCTCTACATCCACCAGTATATATGTACGTAAACGTTCGCGACCAGAATGACAACGCTACGTACGCTTCGACCAGGTGGGTCCCGACTGTCAGGCACTTCCTTGCCTGCGAAGATGTAGCTGGTGGGTCCCAGCAGTCAGGGGGGCAAATCGTTTTTTTTTGCCCGGACGCACTTCCTTGCGTGCGAAGATGTAGCTGGTGGGTCCCAGCAGTCAGGGGGAAACGTTTTTTTCGCGAAATACAGTGGCCCGTTCGGTGGGTCCCAGCTGTCAGGTGGAGGAATCATTATTTTCCGCGTAATAAGGAGGCACTTCCTTGCTGCGGCCGTGGACCCAGCTATCAGCCTCTCCACGTACAGTCCACGTCCGATGGAAGTCGTTCCTTGACCATGTTGACCACGCCGCGCCGAGAGCACCAGGGCGGTGGACGATGGCGAGGCCTAGGAAGGGGACGACGGGGAGCCCGGGAAGACGCAGCAGTGGAAGCCCGCACGGAGAGGAGTACGAGGGTTCACTGGTTCGGCTGCGGTGTAAGGCTGCCGTCGCTGCAGGGCCTGGCCAGCGGTGGGAATAGTATGGGGCGGTGAGGCCTCCGCGGCAGCACAGCCGGCCACGGGAGGCAGGAGGATGCGGCACGACCGGCGCTGCTTTGGGCGGCTGGGGCAAGAAGACCAGAGGTTGAAGAAGCACTAGGGCCGTTGGATGGACATCGTACGGTCACTGGAGCTAGAATCGTTCATATTGCCTAAAGATGACAAAGGTCCCCGTCCCAGTCAACTTAGTAGGCCCACAAGTCAGCCTCCCACCATGGTGGGTCCCAGCTAGCAGGGGGAGTATTCATTTTTGTGTGTGTAATAAGGAGGCACTTCCGGTGGGTCCGAGCTGACAGCGGGGGCAACGTTTTTTTCGCGAAATACGCTGGCCCGTCCGGTGGGTCCCAACAGTCAGGGGGGAAACGTTTGTTTCGCGAAATAAGGTGGCCCGTCCGGTGGGTCCCTGCTGTCAGGTGGAGGAATAATTATTTTGCGCGTAATAAGGAGGCACTTCCTTGCGGCCGCCTGGACCCAGCTGTCAGCCTCTCGACGTATAGTACTCTTCCAATGGAAGTCGGTCATTGACCACGTTGACCACGCCGCGCCGAGAGCACCAGGGTGGTGGTCTGGACGATGGCGAGGCCTAGGAAGGGGACGACGCGGAGCCGGGGAAGACGCAGCAGTGGAAGCCCGCGCGAAGAGGAGTACGAGGGTTCACTGGTTCGGCTGCGGTGTGAGGCTACCGTCGCCACAGAATAACAGGGGGTGTGGGTGAGTAGAGGGATGGCCTGGCCAGCGGTGGGAGTAGTACGGGGCGGTGAGGCCTCCGCGGCGTCACAGCCGGCCACGGGAGGTACGAGCACGCGACACGACTAGCGCTGCTTTGGGCGGCTGGAGCAAGAAGACCAGAGGTTGAAGAAGCACTACGGCCGTTGGATGGACATCGTACGATCACTGCAGCTAGAATCGTTTATATTGACTAAGTTGACAAAGCCCTTGGTACGCGTCAACTTAGTAGGCCCACAGCTCGGATTTGGCAGAGAACATATAGCCCATTTGCGATTTGTAAGAATGCACATCCCATTTTTTAATTCTCATGGAATTTACTACAGCCCATTTACAGTTTGTTAAAAGTATAGCCCAACTTCTAGCTAGGATAACGATAAATAATTTCAAACAGCCGCTCAAAACAGAATTCAAAAAAAATTCCCACATTTTGATGGGATTCGAAATATTTTTATCCAAAATTTCTAGTCAGGTTAAATATAATTTCAAAATAAAGTTGTATTACGTTAAAATCCTACGAAATATTGCGCGCGCAACAAGTAATGAAATTAAAATTTTCAAATTCCAAAAATAATATATTTTTCAAACTAATTACGTGTTTGGTGTATAGTAACTGTCCAGTTATTATAATTACGTCCCATTTATTATTCTTAAAGTCCATTTTCTTGTTAAGCCTAATGCATACCTCCTAGGAATGTTTGCAGCCCAGTGGGGCGGAGAATAACAAGTTGACCCGGATATTGTGTACAACTGTCAGCCCAGTTGCATTGCTGATGTTGAAAAAAAGGCCTGTGTAGTATAGTACAACCTAACATGGTTACTCAGCCCACATTCAGCGACGCCGGAAAGGCCCAAACAAGGCTTCTGTACAACTTTTTGAAGTCACTGAGCTCAATTAATAACTTAGGAAAAAAGTTAGATTACAGTGGAACCTAATTAAAAGCTGTCACGAGCAAATAAATAATTCAACGGGTCCCACTTGTGCGTGTGCGTGTGTGTGTGTGAGAGAGAGAGAGATAGAGAGAGAGACCCATCGGTCGATGCTCGTAAATACATCTTTCAGCCATATGCATTGCTGATGCTCAGTAAAAACTTATATAGTTGACACAATAATATAGAACATCATAGCACATTGAACTTGCATACAAAAATTTCACGCAGGCGGCACAATCAGGATGGAAGCAGTGGATCGCTACGGGAAGGGCTATGTTGAAACCAACGAAGTCGTACATAACGGTTCATCGTCTTTATCAATGACGGGGAAATATCTTGAATGTTGTGCAAAGAAAACAGACAGACAACACAATAAGTTCTGCTAGCACATTAAGTTGACGTACAGCCCTTTCTAAAAAAAGTCTAGGTACAAAATTAGAACAGGTCACAATCAAATGTACTGGCATATCAGTGCTTCACACCCATAGCTCGGATTTAACTAGTATCTGACAAGATTTAGTTGTTACCTCAAATTAGAGCACATCCAGGCAGCCAGCCCTGCCTCTTCTCCCAAAGAAGCAGTGGCCTCCGCCGCGCGATGGAGTAGGCCCTGTGCCATCCATCGTTCCGAGTAACACGGGGAAAGTCTGACGTTGACTCCTGTAATGGACGTCGTCGACGGACCCTGGAACCAGCGGCGGCGGCAGGACTTCGATTGATGGATTGACCACTTCTTCGACATGCACGAACACTCGATACAGGTACATCCCTAACGTGGTCCGCGGCGGCCTTGGTGGCGATGAATAGTACAACCCTGGTTCCTGCACCGGTATCTCAACACCAATCACCTTCGGTATGGTGGACGGCTTCTTCATCCATGCCATAACCGTCAGAGCCCAGCTGTCTGGAGGAACAAACATACTTACGAGCTCACCTCCAAGGTCGTTGATAAGCTCGTTCATGGACTCGCTGTTCCAAGCACGTCGAGGCATACCGTGGAAGGTAAGCTTTGTGAAAAACTCAAGCTCGGAGGGCACCGAGCCCCATCCTGGGTGCCACCGATCAAAGCTCACCAGCGCGCCATCGCAGAACAAACGCCGGGAAGATTCGAACACACGACTGCAGTCGAAAGTTGTCCGGAACCTTACGAAGAAATCAGCCGGTGGCGGACAGACTTTGACGAGCAAGTCACTTATTTGGATGTCGTGCGCAATGCCAAGAGCTTTGACAAGGTCGTCCGGCGAGACAGGAGGCCGGTCGCCGTTGATGGTTACCATCAGCTCTTTGCCGGCAAACTGCTCGTCAAGCGCCGCCATGCCACTGTTGAGCGACAACACGCAGCGACCGAAGGCAGGACGGACCTCAGGATCTCCGGCTCGGAGATCCGCGTTGACCGGCGACATGATAGTGCGCTTGAGTACAGGGAGTACATGGGGGGGATTAGGGGGAACTGGAGTAGGAATTGAGATTCCAGAGGTAGGGGAGGGGCGGGAGACTGGGGATGAAAAGGTAGCATGAATTTCGAGCACGCGCCAATATGCTCTCGGCGCGCAAGCGCACGAAAACACCGGTGGCGCCCACATGTCGGCCTAAGAGTCCTTATTCTTTCTTTTTTGGAGAGCCCGACCTGAGAGTCATAATTGACCTGTTTGGTATTGCGTTACTACTCGGCCCATATTCAACGACACCTCACTGGCCCAAACAAGTGCACATCATCGAAAAGACACTGAGCTCAAATTATATAACTTGAAAAAAGGAGATATACTCTGAACATTGGAGAATGGTGATGCCCTCATTTAGCCCACCAGTAGTTTGAGACAATAAATAGTTCGAAACAACGATATATACAACATTCAAACACTGACTAGTGACTACTACTGACATAAACAGCAAGACATGATAGTTCATAAGAAGTCTTGCTACACCACCAAACCGCACCCATCTGCAGCGCTCAGACTCTCGTGATCCAGACGAGAATGACATTCTAAATAGAAGCAACTATTACATAGTAAGAGTGACATAGACGAGGATGACAAAATGCCAAGGAATATGCATAACAAAAGAAAGAACTACCCATCCAGAACCAGCAGCAAAGACAACAAAGTCATTCAAAGAGATAATCCAACACCATCATAATTTGCAGCCCCGCTTCAGCGACTAGTGATCTGGAGACACTAGTACTCCACCCTTTCGATGCAACAACCCAATTACCTATCAACCTGAAGGCTTGAACCACATCACTGCCTGTCGTTATTGAGACATCCAAGGATCAAAGTTAATCCGGATGCCTTTGTCATTCTCACCTACTTTTGGCTGCAGGCTGTATCGTTGACAATCAGGGGAGTTTGCTCCCGAACTCCTAGGGCTCGCAGTGTAGACATAGTTTTCCATAGAAAACAGAGCCTCTCTGCCATCAAGGTCCTTGCCAACGGTGATCTCCTGGTTAATCGGATAATTGAGTCCGAGAAACAGAGTGTGAACCAAGGCTGTTTACCCGCCTCCAGCTAAAAAATCCTAAAGGCCCCAACAAGATGGTATCCTGCTCATAGACGTAACAGCCACTGTCCGGATACTCACGTATTACACGGTGCTTGTATACAGTGGGGATTTTGCAATATAACTTTTCCGGCTCATGTGTCCGAATGATCATCAGTCTTTTGCCGTCGTCTGATCGAGCGAGGAACCAGTTGTGCTTCCCTGTTTTTGGCAAAGGTGGTGTGATTACAAAGGGCAGTAACTGTAGGGACACTGCATTATATAAAAAAGGACAGGCATTGTTAATGTAAGATCAGCATTGTTCAGAGTATGAGTAGGATAATGCAAGAAACAGCATTGATATGTCCCTGTTGGAACTGGGAGGAAAATATAGGGAAATGTTTACTGGGTTCGAAAATATAGAAGTGCCATGCATGGTTATACTCATGTTATCTCGCAATCGATTCTTCACTGGAAACTACCATGTCATGCATGTTATGTACTCCCTCCATTCCCAAATATTTGTCTTTCTAGGCATTTCAAATAGACACAACATACGGATGTATGTAGACATATTTTAGAGTGTAGATTCACTCATTTTGCTCCGTATGTAGTCACTTGTTAAAATCTCTAGAAAGACAAATATTTGGGAACGGTGGGAGTAATCATGTTCTGTCCTCACAAACAAATTCTTCAAGGTAACTAACAGACCATGCATTGTTATATACTCGTGTTCTGTGGGCAATTTTTTTTGAGGATATTATTCTAGCCATTGATTGCTGAAGGGAGAATATAGGTATGTACACATGGTAAGCATTGCAGGATTTCACTACTTCGAAATATAGAGTTCTCCATATGCACATTTACTTCCCTAATGTATGGTTAGATGAAACCAACAGTGTGGTGCATGTTTCTACATCATGAAAATGAGGAAACTAACATGGCCATTGATACACACTCATATTTAGTAGTAGTATATAGATTACTGTAAAATAAGGATAATATCCATATATTCCTAACCATTTGATTATTCAGGGTACAAATTGGCTGTAATGACATGGTCACAATCGCATGAATTAACTCATTCCAAATATAGCTGATTTACGGCGTCTCTAATACATTGCCATAGTTCTACTCAAATTCTGCTCAAACAGGGATATGCCAAGCATCACAAAAAGTTCAAACAGTGTCATGGCGTCATCATTAACATGAGACGGAAACAACTTACACGCGCCGTCCCGGCAATACGTGGTGCCATCTGCTTTGTCGATCATGTAGATGATGCCATTGTGTTCAATAGCATCACAGAAGTGTGTATCAGCTTTGACGATGATCCACTGCGAGCCGAGTTGTCTCCAGCTAAAGAAGGCACCGGCGTAAAGATAGGCGAGTCCGCGGTCGAACAAGGCAATTAGCTTGAAGTCTGCGTAATTCGCATGTCGTGTGGGCACTTGGCAGATTACAATCTTCTGAACAAGGTCCGTCCAACTGACGTAGTTATCTAGATGACTTGGACCGCGATGGTAATACTCTATATAATCCAAGGGAGGAAGGATAATCTCATGGGAGGTCTGGAAGTTCACGAGCACCAACTTTTTACTGTCTTCTCTGAAGGCAGCCATCCAATGGGAGTTCATGCCGACCCAGTATATACCTGCCAAGAAGTTTCGGGAGATGGTGATCGGATCGATGTCGAGGGAAATGATGTACGGCGACCCACTACATACCTGCAAAGAAGTTTCGGCTAATGGAGATCGGATTGTAGTCAAGGGGCATCATGCACGCCTCCGTATCATGGTGAGCCAATCCCGCAAGACCAGATAGCAGCAAGCAGGGTGTCTTGAAAAGCTTAGGCCTCGCTTCGACGATGGCCGTGTGCATGTCCCTCGAGCATGCAGCCAGCCGCAGGGCGCTCAACTTATCCATACACGAACAACAGAGGTCGAGGATGTCACTGGGGAGATTGCTCCAATCGTGGCTCATATGGATGTTGCGCGGTTCGCGTTCGGCCATGGTGGAGTTTGGAAGGGGGCTTGATTTACGGGGGAGAAGGATGTCGGTGCTGGAGCGGCTAGCGAGGGAATAGTGGTACTGGGGGAGGCGAGTGAGGCGACGGTACACGGGGGCACAGTGAGGTGGAGATGGAGACGGAGACGGAGAAGGGGATGGAGATGGAGTGGTGCTATGGGAGCGGAGAGGGAGACGAGGCGAGGCGCCAGTGTGTTGTACAGCGGCGGTGACAGACTACACAGTGCACAGGGTGAGGCTGACTTTGGTAACCCGAACACGCCGCCTGGACTAGTGTCAGGCGCAGGGTGTTGTCACTTCACTGTGAGGAGCGGATGAATAGTATTTTGACCATCAAGTGTACCACAGTTGTACTACTACTACTACTACTACTACTACTACTACTACTACTACTACTACTACTACTACTACTACTACTACTACTACTACTAGTAGTAGTAGTAGTAGTAGTAGTAGTAGGAACATGAGTACTCCGGTATTGTATAGCGGAAATAGGTCTCCCGTGCTAGCATGCCTGTTCACTTCATCGTTCAGGTATCATCCATATTGCGAGCAGAACCAAATTCTCGTGCATGCCCAATCAACGCCCTGCCGCGATGCATGCAGTGGTCGTTCTGGTGCATCAAGGATGGCATGCAGATCGTTCCACACTTGAGAAGAGGAAAAATGGAAAGGTAGAACGCGGCAGCAGAGGAAGAGAACGCTGGCTAACGAGGCTGGGAGGGGATCGATCAGGAAGTTAATGCTCCACGCCTAAAGGTTTTGGGAAAACCTGATTTTCATAAGCTGACTTATACTCACCTAAACGGAGGGAGTATTCCTTAACCAGAGAATGTTGTGTCTCCCACTCACGCGCTAAAAAAAACTATGACACATTTTTTTATCTGTTTGCATAGGTCCCACCTATCAAGAAGGATGGGCACGTACACGAATAGGTACGACTCATCAATCTACCCGCATAGCCTTTTCGTTTAGTCTACCTAGCCGTCTAATCAACTGCCTGCACGCCACTTCTCCCATTTACTTCTCCATCGGGAACCGATTCTCCTCGGCTTCTTCACCTCCCCTTCGTCTTCATTTGCATCCAAACCCCACTGCGTTCACATTGTTTTAACTTCTTTAAATAATCATCTACTACTTCAGTTAGACTAGCCATCTAATCCTAATTCTCCAAACCATAGCCCTCCGTTCCAGCGGTTCCAAATGGCGAAAGAGATCGAGATGCAGGTTTTTATCGTCCAACATGTCCTCGTCGAAGGCTCGATGCGCATAGTTGCCACCGTCACCGTCCACCCAAGGGTTGTTCGGCAGTGGATCAACAATGTATCCAACTCCCTCAAAAAGGTAGAGACGAGGGTCATCGGTCTCGACGCAGAGTACACGGAGCGTGCCCCTGGGAAGATCCAGCGCACCGCCGTCCTTCAGCTGTGCCTCGCAGATGATGTTTTGGTGTACCACATCATACACTCGCCCTCCATACCAGGTGAGCTTCACGATTTCTTGTCTCGGGAGGACGTATACTTCTGTGGGGCAGCCATCGAAGGGGACAAACAGAAGCTGGAGCTGTACAACCTTGATTTGAAAAGCATCACTGACCTACAAACCATAATCAAAATTCCTGTAGAAGATTGTGATAAACAGACACCATCCCTATTCGACGTAGCAAATTTTGTGCTCGGTACAAATCTTCAGAAGGGTGACGAGACCGTGGCATTAAGGTCGTCTGGATGGGAGAATTATCCCTTGACGTACGAGCGGATAAAATATGCTGCCCTCGATGCCCGTGTGAGTTTCGAGATAGCTGCAAGGTCCAAAGAGCTTGTTGCGAAGCCGTCTCCCATAGAGAATGAGAAGAAGAAGAAGAAGAAGAAGAAGAAGAAGAAGAAGAAGAAGAAGAAAAGGCTGCACCAGCAGGAGGGCATTATGGATGGATGAACTATTTCCTCTCTTGTAAAAAAAATTATTCCCTCTCGGTGTATATTGATATAGATGGACTATTTCGACGGTGTGCATGTCTTTGGAACAGAGTAGTAGCGTGGGTCCGCTTGACTATAAGGAACTATTTATCCGCATATATAGCTTTCTCTGCTACTCCTTCCAGTGATCGGTATGCAGTGCATGCGTCGTAGACATGACAACTTGTCCATGGAAGTTCAACTATGGCGACCATCACGTTTCATCTCGCGATTCCCACGACGCCTCTCAAACCCACGGCACCACGCCCCCCGACGTGCGCCTCACCCCTCTCGGCCGCACCGCCCCTCTGCCTTTTTGTGCATGACATGTGGGCCACCTAAAATGCGGCGAGCATCAAGTTTCTACCACAGCCACCCGTGATTCCCACGACGCCACTCGAACCCATGAAACCACACGTCCCCCGACCTGCGGCTCACCCCTCTTGGCCCCACTTCCCATCTGCCTACGGGAGCATTTCATGTGGACCAGTCACCTATCGGGTCCACATGTTATTGACTCAAAGGTAGGTGTAGTAAGGCGCTGAAGCTCAGTCCCGACAGCCCTGAGAGGGAAATGTAACTCCTGCGCCAGGGCTTGTGGTGCTCCCGCAGCACGAACTCGTGCCAAACTCGAGATTTGTTTCTTTACTATACATGCACGCAATGATTTAATGGACATTGTAATCTCAACATGTGATGGGGAGCTCTAAATTTGAATTTGAAACTTATAAAACGAAAAGAGTCAAAACAAATAAACTGGGAGAGAGGGAGTATATCGTAGGATGTGTCCCATACAAAATAAGTCCCCTGGTTTGTCACCGCGAAGATGCGGTTAGAAAGGAGCACATCGTCTTCCTACTCGTACGGCAACAAATCGGCCGCAGACAGCATGGTCCGCCTTTGACCGCCATGTGCAAGGTTCGTGCTATCTTATTCAATCTCACCGTGGTTCCATCGTACCAATTCATGTAGTGGCCCGTTGCATGGCTTATCCCAATGTTGGACAAAGGTTCAACGGGAACGGTGTCACCGTTGTAAATGTTGTGCAAATTGATGTTGGTACCCTCCCGTACATATGCAAGCCAATCTCCACTCGCACCGAGCCTAACCTGTGAAATTGTGGGCAGGGGGAGAATTAGGAAATGGACACGGAATTAGTCTTTAGAATGCATTTACTATGTGATCAAACTCATCTTACCTGCTCATCGGAGGAAATCCGAGTGCCCCTCAACGTCGGCATCTCAAGGGGCGTTAACTTGCAACTACGGCCACGCCGCGCTGGAGAGACCCCCAAGGAAACATCCTCGTGCATCCCACGGAACATCAAGATGCATTTGTATGAGTAGTTTATCTTGTGAGAGAAAAGGATGAACGAGGGAAGGCCTCTAGAGATAGAGATGGACACTACTACTACCAATGTGCTGGCCCGTGCGTTGCAATGGATCCAAAGTAGTAGAATAATACTTGTTCACGTGCTTGAAATATAAACACTCTAGTTTTGATATACATGTGTCAGCAGACATGACAGCTTGTCCATGGAAGTTGAACCACGGCGACCATCACGTTTCTTGTTTCTACCACTGCCACACCCACACGCGATTCCCACGACGCCGCTCCAACCCACGGCACGACGTCCCCCGACGTGGACATGGATCCTCTGACCTGGCTATCATTGCCTTGCCCTGCCTTTCCTTCGCTGACAGGTGGACCCACGCTTATGGGTCCCACATGTCAGTGACAGAATGGTAGGATTGTTCGCGTCAGGGGATCCTCATCCCCCCGACGTGCCCCTCATCACTCTCGGCCCCACCGCTCCTCTGCCTTTGTGTGCATGACATGCAGGCCAGCTGAACTGCGGCGACCATCAACTTTCTACCACAGACACACCCGATTGGACGCGGTTTGTCTGCTCCGCTGCTGTGCTCCGATCCGTACTCCCGCACCATCGAATTTTCATCCAGCGGCTGTGACACATTTCATCCCGGGCATCAATCCTCAGCTGGAGTACTTATGTACTATAGGTAGTACCCGCTGGTGTGGCCATCTACGCCTCGTAACTCCCCGACGCCCAGCTGTGGCACCCTCGCCACAGCCACGCCACCACCGGCCTGTTCATCTCGAACGATTGAGTGGCGAACCGCGCCACCACCATGAGAATGACATGTGGGCCAGCCGCATTTATGGTCCGCATGTCATTGACTCATAGGCCGGGCACTAAGCCACTGAAGTTCGGTCCCGTGGGCCCCGAGAGGTAAATGTAACTCCTGCGGCAGGCCTTGTGGTGCTCCCGCAGTACGAGCTCGTGCCAAAACTGGAATTTGTTTCTTACTACTACCAACTAATACTAGTAAGGTACACGTGCATTGCACGCATGAGATTCTGGTGGTTTGTGCATTATGCTTCTACATGTGGAGCTTTCTGGATTCTAACATGTGGCAAAATCTGGTGGAATGTAAGGTTAGGCAAGTTTGATTAACTTAGGTGAGTGTTTGGTTCAAGCCACACCTTAGGCAAGCCACACTAAGGCCCCACATGACATACACACAAAAATGTGGCAAAATTACCTTAGGCTTGCCAACTTGTGGCTCTCATTTTGAAGAACTAATAACTTTGCCTAAGCTTAGTTGTGGCAAAGTTAGTCATGAATTAAGTTCAACCATGGAGTCTTCTAGATTATACATGTGGCGGAATCTGGTGGATGATATCCAACGGACAGTAGTGCTCGGATTTGCCATCTTTGTACCATCGGATTGGCTTCATCCAATGACCAACTTTCAAAGTTTTTCACACACTATATAGGGGGTATAGATATAGATGTGCCGGTCTGTTGCAATGGATCCAAAGTATATCTATTTAGTGGAGTGCACTCTAAACACATTATCTATTTATTTTTATCTAACCTTCCGTAGCCATGCAACCAAGCCACATAAGCTTCATGGGTGCCCCCCGCATCATATTATTCATACTACGTTGATTAAAAAAAAAGATAAATCACCCAAAACAAGATCTTCCCGTTTTTTGTTCCTACGATGTTGTGCCGTGCACGTACCTACTAGTTGTATAGTGGTAGTACTAGTGATATAGTATTAGGAGTACAAACTTGGTACTAGTAGGAGTAGTACTAGTACGGAATGCTCCTACTCTATCAACGAGCCCCGTCTGACACCAAATTTCTTGGCTTCCGTGCTACAGCTAGATCTTACCCTCGTTTCTGTTTTCCAACCCGGCAGCGGGCGGGGTGTCGGTTTGCTCAACGGCGGTCCCACATGAAAGTGAAAATGCTAGGCAACACGCCTTCCCTAAGCTATGTGTCGTGCCGGAGGGCCGTGTTGTACTCCCGATTCCTGGGCGTGTGGAGGTGCGACGTGAACGAGAATGCAATAGCACAATAAGAATTAAGGCCACGATGATGCGATCGCAGTGGTGGTTACAGAAGGCAAGAAGAAAGATGGATCCACGAACGTACGACCTCCTCCTCCTCAACTTAGTGCGCCGGGCCACCGACCGGCGGCTAAGGAGCGGCGGCTTTTGTGGCGAGGTCGAGGTGCTTCTCAGCAAAGGCATCCAAGGCTTCCAGCCGGTTGAGGAAGGCCAACGTCGTAGCGTCCTCACTGGCCTTGTAGATACCTATGTACACGAATTTCTTGTACATGTGGATGTGTAGGTCGACGAATTCTTGCAGGGCGAGGCGCCTCGCGGCGAGCGCGACCTCCAGGTGGACATTCTTCGTGGCGTCGGCGGGCAGTCGCAGGGCCACCAGTGCTTGAAAGAGGTTCCGGCCATGGAGGCCGATTAGGGTGGCAGGCAATGAGGAGCCCGGGCGCGCGGGCTGGAGGAGTACGGCGATGTCGTCCGCGAGCTTCTTGAGGACGGTGAACTTGTTGCTGGTGGCTACGATCATCTGGTCCAATTGAGAGTCGTAGTTGGTGTCGACAGCGGCCATCCACCAGCCGGTCTCCAACACCGTCTGGAGACGATCCTCGGCGCCATGCCGCAGTCCGGCATCGTGGACCATCTGGCGCAGCCGCTGGCCGCTCACGCGCATCGCCGCCATGGGTCTGGAGTGAGCTCTTTTGCGCTTAGTGTAGGTGCTTAGGCAAATGCTTAGGTGCGTACGATGTGCTAGATGCATTGGAATGGAGGGGCACCTTTATATGAGGGCAATGAGAGCAAACTGTGTTGCATTCACATCGTGCAGCCTCTTTTCCCGGACCTCCTCCAATTACTTCCCTCATGCATTAATTGAAGGAGGATGCATTGGCCGTTCAACATATCGGGAACCGCTACTCCCTCCCTCGTCTGCATTAAAGCCGTATCGGGAACTGCGCCGCCCGCTGTCAAATCGAATACTCCCTCCGTCTAGGTGAGTATTAAGTCATCTTACGAAAACCAAATAGTAAATACATAGGCGTGGTGCATTAACTCTCACGTTGTTTCTTATTTTTTGACATAAATAGAGGAATCAACCAAGAAGAGATGTGAGGCTTGTATGCTTTTAATGACTTGAGACTATCAAACATGACATGAAGTGGTCAGTTCGTTGCACAAGAACAAATACAACCCATGTCAGCACACACGCATCTTATATAGCATCACATCCAATGGCTATAAAAGATGAATGAGACCAAATTATATCTCATCTAGATGAGTTCTAGCAAAACTGTATTAATAATACTTAGTACTCATGCGCCATGTATCATATATTAGTATCATGTAGTACTTTATTTATTACCATGTATGACACATAGTACTCAACTCTCTCTCTTTCTTCATTTAATTCTATGACACCTCATCAAAATTGCTAAGGCTAGTACCATTGCAACCAGCCTTAGCAAATACTAAACATTAAGTTCTCTCGTTTTCCTCTCCACCTTGGTCACCTAGACGGAGGGAGTATACTGCGCAGGCTTTTCCTGCGCGGTAGGCGGGGCAGTTCCGCCTAGTCGGTTCGACAGAGACGCGAGAAGACGAGGGAGTAGGCTGCTGCAAACGTAGGGCTGTGTGATTTGACAGCGAGTTACTGCTGGACAGGTGGGGCCCCGTGATTTGACTTGCCATTATCATTTTAACTGCGGCGCTACGACCGGCGTGAGTCTCCCGATTCCTGACCACCTCCATACAGGCGCCTCTCCCAATGCTCCACCATGTAGTAGAGGCTGGCTCTTGCATGAGAGCCCACTTCTCCACTTTTTCCTTGCCTCTCTTTCCTCCACATATGCAAAAATGCCATGTAAAGCGCACTATTGTACTTACTTGCTCCTACAGGTGCTTAAGCTTGCCACATAGGCATAAAGTCTGATGTGGCAAGTTAATCAAGAAGAGAGAGACTAGTTTGGTGACCCATGGAAGAAACGGTGCTAAGCGCATGTACCTAGGTGAAAAGACAATTTTGAGTCTATAGCTAATTAAATGAAGCAAACTTAGCAACACCATTTCATTGGAAGAGGTCACTCCTTGGCAAATGCAATAAATACTTGTACTCCCTATGTCCCATAATATAAGAACATTTTTGGCACTACACTAGTGTCAAAAACGTTCTTATATTATGGGACAGAGGGAGTACGAAGAAAGAGATAGAGAGAAGTAAAAAAGATAAATACACTTATAGCCAACCTTATAGCCAAAACCTTGTTGTAGTATGAGTGACTAAGTGATGACTATGTATGACATGCCAACATCAGATAGCCTAACGCACCGTGTTAAATCTCCAAGGGCGCGACCGCACGAGCGACGCGACGGTCGTGGTAGGCACGACCACGATACGGGCTGCTGGGAGCCCTTGGATCTGAGATCAAACGGTCGCATGCTAAGTTGCTGAAAATGTGCAGAATAACCCTCCAGGATAGGATATTCACCCATAGGTCTAGAGTCACGCCATGCAACCGTTCGATCTCAGATCCAAGGGCTCTCGAAAGCCCGTATCATGGGAGAATGGAAAGCCACTACCCTGCCGTTCGCACGCTGGCAGTTCGCTCCTACTCGTCCCCGCACGTCCTTCAATACTACGGCGGTTCGCTCCTAGTCGTCCCGTCCATTCACATTACGGCAGTTCCACTAATCCTAACCCTCCTCCGAAATCCATGGCATCCCAAATCTCCCTGATCGGCGGTGAGTACAAGGTTAGAACCATCACCGGCGATGAGTTCGACGTCATCTACACCCGTTCTTCCACGACGGTGAAAGGATGCCTTTCTCGCTTCAGACACATGTTCGAAGACTCAGATGATGAGTGGGTCGCTGGGCTAGATGTTGAGTACACCATAGTCCTGGGATGAGAGAAGGATCTAAAGGACGAAGAGAGGAAGAAGCTCGCCGTGATCCAGGTTTGCGTGCATGACTTATGCTTGGTCTACCACATATGCCATGCCGACGTTGAGTGCCAGGATTTTAAGGACTTCCTCGAGAGCAACCTAGTCAAATTCGTTACTGTAGATGTTGGTAATGACAAAGAAGTCCTACGTTGGATAGGCCACGTTGTAGGCAACACCTTCGACCTCCAGAAGAATCGGCTGGTGTCCTCTCGTCAGCCTTCAATGCTGACCTTGGTAGGAGCCATGGTTCATCCTTCGTACGGTAAACTGGAGAAACCTCCATACACGTTTCATCGTCATGCATGGCAGCGGAATGTACTAGATATACACCACATCCACTACGCTGCAATGGATGGCTACCTTTGCTTCAATATCTACAAGGGTTGGATGAAGAGCAACAACCAAGTGTGCGGTTCAAGCAAAGAAGTATCAGCCAAGAGGAAGAGGGACAAGGACGAAGTCGAGGACGTGGACGAGGACTCCGAGTAAGGTGGCAGTGTCGTTGCTCATGGTGGTTCTAATGCAGTGTCTACCAGAATAGTTGCAAAGTTTAATTTCAGGTGTGCTTAATTTAATTTGAGGGGTGTGTTGTGCTGAGCCCCCAGTAGAACTATGTTATGTTTCTTCTTGTTACTTTAACTCTTCAGTACGTACATACTAGTATTTCTTACATTTCATCTTTTAGTTGGTATAGTACTACCACTCGTTTCTTCACATTATATACGTACAATATATATGGCCAACATCATATAGCCAGCAGTTTAGTTGTCAAAGAATTTTAGGGTGCTTAGTTTTGTCAAAGAATTCCAGGGTGCTTAGTTTTATTTGAGGGGTGGGTTGTGCACTTGTGCTGGACACCATTATTGTGACAAGCCTTTTTAATAGTACTATATGCATAATTTGGTGACGAGCGCTCTCTATATGTACCACCTTTTTTAATTTCAAGTTTTGCTCCATGGCGCAATCCATCGATACTACTACTGTACAAAAGTGGAGTATATACATTTTTTAAAAGGCTAGAGGGCGGGGTAGTCTAGCTCGGTCGGATTTCACGAGAGGCGAGGGCCTTTGTGATTTGACGGCTCATTACTGCTGTCAAATCGAATAGTACTGCGCCGCCCGCTGCACGCCCGGCGACTCCATTAAACCCCTCCGTTAAACCCGCATGCAAACCGAGAATCCTACTCCTGCCACACGTCCGTTCATGAGCGGGCCGGAATTAAACGCAACACCGGTCAAGCTCCTCCCGTCCGCCCTCAGTTTAAACGAGGCCAGACGCCGGCCAAGCTCCTACCGTCCGCCCTCTATTTACACGAGGCCAGACAGACAGCGGGCAAGAATCGCACCCCTCCGCCGCTCCCCCATCTCCTCCTTCACCATTTTCTCCACTCTTCTGATGGCTTCCGATGAGCCGTTCTCCGGCATATTACCCGGCTGGGTGGCCCGCCGAGCCCTCCGGATACGGGCGAGGCCGCTCGATGCTTCACCAACCTCGCTTGGCCCGACGGAGCCAGTTGCCGGCCCAAGCAGGCGCATGGTTCAGCAACTCGCCACTCCAGTTCAGCTCGATGAGGAGTGGCGAGTTGCTCCACGCCGGCACGGCGGCTAGCACGCCGGTACGGGCGCCGTCGCTGCCGCGTCGTACCGCGCCACCAGTGTCTGCGGGGGTCGCGCCTCCCGTGTCTGTGGGCGCGCCTCCCGTGCCTGCGGCAGCGCCATGCAGGCAGAGACAGAAGCCGGGTGCGTGGAGAGCGACGAGTCGGTGGCCAGCTTCTCCGTGTCCGCCGCCATCATCAAGGAGAAGTAGAACACGGAAGGCTGCCGCCACTTGGGACCCATGAAGGCCACCGCCGAGGCGACGACCGCGGATTCAGGTGGTTTCTTTGCTGCTTCGTCTCTTCCGAGGACCTTCATCGACCCCGCAAGTGTCTGATGGACATGAGGAAGACAAAGGGATCCGCGGGCGGCCATTTAGAACTAAAATAAGTCTAGATACATCCATTTCTAGGACAAGTATTTCCGGACGGAGGGAGTATTAATTATACAAGAGAGCCGGATTGGCACCTCTTAGTTCATGTAAATGTAATGAAATCCATCATGTTTATATGAAGATCCGGCTTTTTTATACGAAATCCTTCATGCTTATATGAAATCAGTCCGTGTTTGCAGGAATTTCATCTGGTTGGTTAGAGTTGTAAAAATGTATGCCGCTGGCGTTTGATGTCGTCCTCCGCTTAAGGAAGCGGGAGGAAATTTGTCGACTGCCGTTGGAGATGCTCTTTATGCTGGAAATAATAGAGTGACATCCAATCCATTTGAGTTAATTGCCTGTATGACTGTCCCTCTATAAAAAGTTAATTGCATGTACAGTGTACACGTGACTTGTAGGGTGGCTACAGCTTCGTACAGAAAGTTAAAAAGAAACAAGTCCATCCTTAATCTTGTATTCTAAGTACTCTGTGGGTTCCACTGTCAGTACAGTAGCGAAAGAAGTATATATTAAATAAGTAGAGTAATATATAATATAAAAATATAAAGTTAAAAGACAGAATTCGAACTCATGTCATCGCGTTGCGAGCATCCGGCGCTAACCAGCCCAGCACATTTTTGTTGTAGACCATGCTGGAGATATATCTCCATGTCTACTCTTATATATACTCCATTCGTTCCTAAATATTTGTCTTTTTCAGATTTCAAATGGACTACCACATACGGATGTGTATGTAGCCATATTTTAGAGTGTAGATTCACTCATTTTGCTCGGTATGTCTTTTCAGGAAGGGGTCAGATTTGTCCTTGATTTATTTATGAGGTATCCAGATGGCACTGCACCGCCAAGAAAAGAGGGTAACATCAAAATTATGGACTACTTTTTTGAGTATGTTGGTAAGGTCCGGTCATAGTCACTTGTTGAAATCTCTAAAAAGACAAATACTCCCTCCGTCCGGAAATACTTGTCATCAAAATGGATAAAAGGAAATGTATCTAGACGTATTTTAGTTTTAGATACATCTCTTTTTATCCATTTTGATGACAAGTATTTTTGGACGGAGGGAGTAGAAAACAGAGTTGGTGATGATGGTGTGCGTGCCATCCTGCAATATAGGCCGTCGGATTTATATCTAACGGATAGGAAAGAAACTATGGCAATTTTGCAAAAATATACCCACACGTCTCTCCACGTTCACAAATAAGGCCTTCCCTCGTTCAACCTTTTCTCTCACAAGATAAACTACTCATACAAATGCATCTTGATGTTCCGTGCAACGCACGGGCAACTAGCTAATTTCTTTTAAAATAGTTGCTGCGATAATTGGGTTGAAGTGATATATTTTATGTCTGCCCCGAATGATTTCAGATTCACTAGTAGTAACAAAGAAAAGGTTGCCTTGTTAATTAACAGAAAACAGGGTGAAAACTATCACATGAGGCCGGTAAAAACAAGGCACACTGGGTTCAGCGTCATCGTCACTATAGCTGTGCGCGCGCGAGAAGTCTACATATCGATGTGGCTACCGAGTGAGGCACCGAGACACAATATTTGAGAGAGAAACCAATTGACAGATTATGATCAGATCGAGTTGTCACCCTTCTGCTGTCATTGTTGGGGGGGGGAGGGAGAGAAAGACGTATCGAAAGTGTGCGTGGTAGGCAGAGAGGCACAACTAGCGAGTGTGTGTGTGTGTGTGTGTTTGTGTTTGAAAGAGGAGTAGATAGATTATTATCAAGATCGATGTGCCACCCTACTCCTTCGTTGCCGAGTAGTGTGTGTGTGTGTATGTTTGAGAGAGAAGCCAGTCGATAGATTAGTATCAAGATCGAGGTGTCACCCTACTCCTTCGGTGT
This sequence comes from Triticum aestivum, assembly GCF_018294505.1. NCBI lineage: Eukaryota > Viridiplantae > Streptophyta > Magnoliopsida > Poales > Poaceae > Triticum > Triticum aestivum. Next base: position 540,418,536 of record NC_057808.1, on the reverse strand, counting down.
TGGGAAGTGTGGGTGTGTGGGGGGGGCAGTGACACTCACATATCTCTCATCTTATAAAAAAACAGAGTTGGTGATGATGGTGTTCCTGCCATCCTGCAATATAGGCCATCCGATTTATATCCGGCGGACAGGAAGGAAACTTTGGCAATTTTGCAAAAAGATACCCACACCCCTCTCCGCATTTGCAAATAAGGCATTCCCTCGTTCATCCTTTTCTCCCACAAGATAAACTTCTCATACAAATGCATCTTGATGTTCCGTGCAACGCATGGGCATCTTGCTAGTAGGGAGAAGGAGTTTGTGTGACACATATCTAGTTATATTAAGGGATAGGTAGATAGCATATGTGTGAGAGACATTATTATACTTTGAGACATTAGTGGCTGTGGGTGGGTGGAATTAAATGGGTGGGCGTGTTAGACATAGAGAGCGTGTGTGTTTCTGTGTGAGAGACTTGTAGGACGGGGTAGAAAGACGAATTTAACCCTGACGGAGGGAAAGAAATACATGAAGTGCACGTGTGTGATTCCGATGCCCACAGGGAAATGAGATATGTATGCGTGTGAGAGAGATTGCACAATTCATTCACGTATCACTATCTAGCGATCGTGGACGTGCATCGCTTGAACATAAGTCAATATCTACTTCGTATCGTGGCCAAAGGTACAATATCGATTGAACGCTATAAAGATTGGACACTCACATATCACATTTTTTCTATTTAAATAAACCTTTTCAGTTGTGCATGCCAAAGTTACAGTGATGTTTCTTCAAACAACCAATGTAGCTATCATGTATATGCACCATTGTTACTCTTGCATTCAAATTCATTAGTCTTGGATGATTTATGTTTCTATTTTGAAGTAATATATGTAATATTCATATATGAATTCAACGGGTACGCAATTTATGAATTGGAGGCTATGTAATCATATGAGGTAACACTTTTAAGTAGCTGACTACAATATCCATTTCTTTTTGTGCGCCTCTACACTAACACGTCAATGCATTATGTTTAAAGTAAATAACCAATGGCACTAAATTATCTATTTACACGAGAAATACATAGGCTGAGCGTTTGATCCCTTTTTTGTGAACGCACCACTACACCCGTACGATTGGCCGCGCCCGTGTGAACGTCCAAGTTATCGGCGCATCATCCCGAGTTATTGTCTTTTTTTCTGGGGTGGACTTCACACCAGTTATTAACTGCTGACGCGTGCCCCGTGTACACAGTCTAGCATGACCTTCACGCTAGCACGGTCCAAAATTAGTTGAAACTGGATACGAACGATCCCGCGGGCGGCAAAATCTCCCGCCTCCTTCTAAAATTTCCGCCACCTTAGTCTTTAGCATGCGAAATCCCCCTTTTGTCCTTGGTGCACGGAGACCAACAGTTACAATACCGCCCTCATCTACATGATAGGTCGGGGCTGCTTTGGTAACTTCCGGTTCCCCCACTACACGGCACCCCCATTTCCTCTCCCCCTCCCGCAAAACGACTAACTCCACAGCACCAGAGCATCTTACATCACGCCGTCCGTACTTCATCGCCCTTTCTCCCCTCCCCTCTCGAAACCCTAGACTGCTCATCCACCGGCGTACCATAGCCCATTCACTGCCAGCGGCGTCCACCTCGCCGGATCTGCTTCTGGGGCCGCATCTACCCCTCCCACCTCCCCTAGAAACAAGTAGACTGCTCATCCACCACTGTACCACAGCCCATTCAGTGCCGGCCTTGTCCACGGCGCCGGATCTGCTTCGCCGGTACTCTCATCAACCGCCGCGCATCTGCAGCGGCTCATTCGTACTCCCCACCGGAGACGCTTCATCCACACCCCCCGGAGCCGCCCCACCGACACCCCCGTCGACGGCCTCTGATCCTCTTCGCCGACACCTTCCTCAACACTACCGGAGCCGCTTCGCCGACACCTTCCTCAACCCTACCGGAGCCGCTTCGCCGACACCATCGTTAACCCTACCGAGGTAGCTTCGCATATACCATTGTCAACCCTACCGGGGCCGCTTTGCCAACTCACAAGTCCACGGCCTCAGATCCGCTTCCTCGCACCCTCATCCAACCTACCGGAGCAGCTTCTGACGCCCCGTCCACGGCCGCACATCCGCATCGTCGACACCACCCTTAACCCAACCACCGGAGCAGCTTCTGACGCCCCGTCCACGGCCGCAGATCCGCATCGTCAACACCATCCTT
>NC_057808.1:540415928-540416311 GCF_018294505.1 Triticum aestivum | reverse complement strand
GGGCCGCTTTGCCAACTCACAAGTCCACAGCCTTAGATCCGCTTCCTCGCACCCTCATCCAACCTACCGGAGCAGCTTCTGACGCCCCATCCATGGCCGCAGATCCGCATTGTCGACACCACCCTTAACCCAACCACCGGAGCAGCTTCTAATGCCCCGTCCACGGCCGCAGATCTGCATCGTCGACACCATCCTTAACCCAACCACCGGAGCAGCTTCTGACGCCCCGTCCACGGCCGCAGATCCGCGTCGTCGACACCATCCTTAACCCAACCACTGGAGCAGCTTCACCTATGCCCTCGTCCACGACCACAGATCTGCTTTGCCCACACCGTAGTCCACCCTACCGGAGCTGCTCCACAAACACCCTACTCGACGGTTCT
>NC_057808.1:540391549-540415918 GCF_018294505.1 Triticum aestivum | reverse complement strand
TCTGACGCCCCGTCCACGGCCGCAGATCCGCGTCGTCGACACCATCCTTAACCCAACCACTGGAGCAGCTTCACCTACACCCTCGTCCACGGCCATAGATCCGCTTCGCCCACACCGTAGTCCACCCTACCGGAGCCGCTCCACAAACACCCTACTCGACGGTTCTAGATCTCCTTACCGGACCCCGATAGCCAGCGCAGCGTCATCACCCTCGACGTTTCTAACCTGATTCCCACCGTCTGGAGAGATGCCAAGCACCCACCACGGCCTAGGTACTTGTCACCTTTAAACCCGTCCAGCATCACCTGCCCTATGTACTTCAAATATACTAACCGGTCGCTGTTACCTGTTATGCAGCTGGCAAAAACTACAAGGACGATGTTTCTTCTGGATCTAACAGCTTGGCCAACCAAGATCCTGGACTGAGGCATTGCTATGATCTTGTAAGCGCGTCTCTCTCTCTCTTGTATTGTTCTGTGCCTGCCAGCGTGCTTTGCTAGGATTTTCGACCAGTAATCTCTTTGTGCAGACAATGATTTCTACTACTGGCTGCTAAATTAGATATGTAGATGTCATACATGATACTACCTCGTACCTCCGTTCCTAAATATAAGTCTTTCTAGAGATTCCACTATAGGCTACATACGGAGCAAAATGAGTGAATATACACTCGAAAATGCATCTATATACATCTGTATGTGGTCCATACTGGAATCTCTACAAAGACATATATTTAGGAACAGGGGCAGTACATTACACAAAATCGTAGGTGGCATGTAGGAATTCCAGTGCACTACATTAGGCTCCCTTAGAGTGCCTGCTAGTCCAGCATACAGAGTCATGGCTAGTTTATGGTACGCACACAATCGTTAATTGGTGGTTTAAATATGCGCAAGGGATATGCAATGTAGTATCATGTAGAGATGTCTGAAATTAGCCCTGTCAACTTGCAGATAGGGTTACACAATGAAAAAGTACAAGATGTATGTGGCAATTTCATGGAACATCGCAAAAAAAGGAGAGGCAGCGGTGAGCCTATACAGTGTGCTATGGTACGTCACTCCTCCATTGCAATCATCGTGACATGTTATTTGTATGCCAGTTCTATTAGCCAAGTTTCTTAGGGACAGTTATTACGAGTTATCCTAAGAAAATAAGCACCTGTGAATATAAGCTCCATGTAATAAGCCAACCAGTTCTTTTCATTGCGTTTTCAGCTTATCTTTGGTATGATCAGTGGAAAGTCTAGATTGCATTATATTTTTTCATTTTGCTGCCCATATGGAAATTAATTTGACTTGCAAACATCACAAATTGAACCCAGTGCAGTAATTAATATGATAGGAAAACAGACCATCACTATTTGCTCAAAATGCAAATACAAAGATACCATCTACTTGGCACAATCTACTTTGGTCAATGTTTTCCATAGAGATCCCATTGCCTAATTTAAACGAAGAACGCATGACCCACATTTAAATGAAGAACAATTATTTATTGAAATTTGATGGTCCAAGTGGCTGGTTATTATCGTATAGCACCACCACCTGAAAGCATCATATAGCAGCAGCAGCTCATAGCAACTCATCATACAACAATAGCAGTCTGCAATTCATCATATACCAGCAGCAGCTCATAGCAATTCATCATATAGCAGCAGCAAGAGCAGCTCATAGCAATTCATCATATAGCACCAGCAGGAGCAGCTCATAGCAATTCATCATATAGCAGCAGCAGGAGCAGCTTGTAGCAACTCATCATATAGCAGCAGCAGCAGCTCATAGCAATTCATCATATAGCAACAGCAACTCATAGCAACTCATCATACAGTAGCAGCAGCTCATAGCAATTCATCATATAGAAGCAGCAGGAGCAGCTCATAGCAATGCATCATATAGCAGCAGCAGAAGCAGCTCATAGAAATTCATCGTATAGTGGATCAGAATGAAAATTTGGCAAAAAATCAGAGGAGATCCTCACCTTGTTGGATGAGCTCATCCTTCAACAGCACCTCAAGGCCATGGCCTGGGAGGAGGGAGGGGAAATAAGGTGCCTTCTGCCGCAGTGTGGCATCAACAGTAGTTGTGCAGCGCCCGCCGGAGTAGTGCGTTGGACGAACCACAGTGGAGCAGCTGCTGGAGACCATGAGAATGAGGGGCGGCGCCAGAGGAAGGAGCAGCCAGGGAGATTTGCCCCTACCCGCCGGCCATGTAGGCTAGCTGGACATAGCATCGTCGAGGACCAAGCCAGATGGGACCAGTGGCGACGGCTCGCTGGAGGAACCCTAGTGCTGCAGGCAGGGGATCGAGGTAGAGGGAAAGGGGAGAGGAGATGCAAGCGGGCAGGGCAATGAATGCTTGCGTGTTTGTTTTTACATGAGGGTCTGGTGTGACACGGGCATCAGCAGTTTCATTTTGAGTGTAATATAGGCAGACAACAGAGTCATTTCACTATTCCCCTTCCCTTCAATTTTTAGTGAGGTTCTACCCAAAACACCCCCCTCCAAAGCGAAATTAGTTAAGCCCAACCCCATGACTCAAAAATGACTTCTTTACATCTTTTATGGCTTATTTTGACAATATGCCCTGAAAAGGCGGAATCGAACTGGCCCTTAACCTGCAATTCAATTGTGCGTGCAATGATGAATCACTCCTACCTGCTATCTGTACATTTAGGCATCATCATACATGGTATAACCTAATACATGTGCATTCCATTATAGAATCTGGAATATGCAATGTTTATGTTAGTTCATACGTTGCACATGATGTTTAAATGCCCCTTAAATCAGGTCAGTCAAGTGATGGTCTTTAACCCTCCTTCTTTGCTTCTTTTCTTGATACGTAAGATTTGCTCACACATCTGTTCAATTGCTTGTTTGCATCAGCCAGCCATACTAGGACTGTTTGCTTTGATTACTTGCTGTTCTTGACCTAACACTCTAACAGAGCTTGTCAACGATTTAAACACTAAGGGCTGCTGTAGTGGGGCCTTGTCTAACTCATAGGTGACATAAAGGTTTGGCTGTACACTACAGTAGGCTCTCCAAGAGTACCTGAAGATCCAGTTCGAAGGTATGCCTAGTTTTTACATAGTGCAGACATAGTAAATGCTCATTTCATTATGTGCAAGTGCAAGAGATGCGGCATGTTTCATTATGTGGTGTTGTTTTGTTATAATCTCATCCTTTTGTGTTCACAGACTGGAAAGTATGCATATTTATCTTCCAAGGAGATGAGTAACTAGTTTGTGTCACCTTGCAGAGGGGGTGAAATGAAGATAAGATTGAGGATTTCCAAGTACAAGATGTTAGGAAGGAGCCTTGCAAGAGAAGTAGGAGCTGCGCTGAGCCTCTTCAACCTGCTAAGGTAAGTCACTGTATGCAACTCAATAGTTCAATTCCTTGTTTGTTTCAGGCATAGTTAATTTTCTCTTTTCAATTGCTTATTTGTCCTAAGTTAATGAGATGCCCAAATAATCATGCCTAATGTTCGGTACTTGTATCACTATTAGTTGACATAATTAAAGGCCTTACCATTTAATTACTCTGCCGAAGTGTGCCTGAAGCTTTGAAGTCTATTAACCAACTATTATTGCATGAGGCTCACAATCTAGTTTATACTACGCTAATGATTACATAGTTTTGCCTGCTGTAGTATGTTTGTATGAAACCCTCTGCTGTTCATTATGCTCCCTAAGACTTTAATTGAGGCACAGAATGGCCAACTGCTTGCTTACTTATACGCAACGTGCTGTCTAAATTTGTAACTTGTCTGTGTTTTTGATTGGGCCCCAACATCATGCTCCTCTGGTGAGCTAAGAGGGATTTCTGTATGCAGGCTGCACAAACTATCTTTTTATAATTTTTTAAATATCACCTACTTATGCTTCATGACGTGTAACATTTTTTTTGAAAGTGATGTGTAACATTATTGTTAGTCCTGTTTTGCCATGTAGTACAAAATAGTGTCTTGTTCGCTTCACTGTTGTAACTATATTTTTGCCCTAGTCATGTGTACTTACAGAAACATTTCAGGATGAAGTGACATCAACACAAAGATCTGCGAGCAGTGCGGCATGGCCGTTACCGAATGATTATAGATTGGAATTGGAATGTGCTGATGTTCTCGAGCATCAACTAGAGGTGGCAAGACGAGACTCGACATGCAGGTATTAGATGCAGGAGTCAACAAAATGAAACAAGACACTGAGGTAACCATGAAGGAATTGGAGATTTTGCAGACTGAAATTTGTGCTATCTGAATCCGGCCAATCCTATTTTCTGAAGAGATTATAGTTCAAATGGAGCTAAGTTGATGCGCGTCCATGATGTATGAGCTGTATTTGCCCAGTGTATGTCATTTGCTGTTTGTGTATGCTTTATTATCACCTGTGTCGAACCATAATGCCCAGTGGGTATAATCGGCTATAATTTCTTTATTGTATAGTGTAGGATTATTCTACCTTTCTATGCCTTGATCTCTTTGTTGTATAGTGTATGCTTTTTAGAGGTGATAGTATTGAGTAGGATAATTCTTTGAATATGCTATATCGTTCAAACAGGGGCCAACTCGCCCGACCAAGGCCCTTCACGGGCCGTTGGATCCATGGGCCTTCTACGTCTCGTAGGATCCATGGGCCTTCTACGTCTCGTAGGATCCATGGGCCGCCGACTCATTTATGGGTCTTGTACGGGCCTTTAATGGAAATCGTACGTTTTATGGGCTGACCATAATGGGCCGTTAATAGGCCGTATTTGGTGATGCTATGAAAATGGCCCAACAGACTAACGGTCCACAAACGGGCCGACTGTAACGATGGGCTGAATTTGGCGCACAAGCAGAAAATGACAGTAACGGGCGTAAGTAACCGAATGCTGCAAATGAGCCCATGAATAAATGGGCTCTCAGAAGGCCGAAAGTTAACTTGGGCTGGAAACGGCCCAACGGAATAACGGGCCGTTAATGGGTATAAAGTGATACATTGTTCATTACGGGCCAGTTTCACCACGGGCCGTTAATGGGTGTAAAGTAATACACTGTTCATTACGGGCCAGTTTCAGCACGGGCCGCTAATGGGCCAAGAGTTACAAAGGGCCTCATATGGGACGAAAGACGTCATGGGCTATACATGGGCCAGAAGTGAAAATGGGCTGGAATCATATTGGATGGCCCAGATGACGCTACTGGGCCTAATTCGGATAGGGCGTAACGGGCCTTGGGTTAGCGGGCTGTAAATTGGCTATATGCGAACAGGCCGTTAACAGGCTTTCCATTGGCCGGCCCGCCAGCTTTTGACCAAGTAAAACGGGCCGGCCTTTTCACAGGAATGGGCCACTGTTGGGCCGTGCCACGTGTCGACGTATCATAGGCGCCTTCTGTCCAGTGAGTGGATGACATCTGTCCAAACGATGAGCCGACACGTGTTTCCTCTAGCCAATGATGATTTTACACGTGGAAAATCCCCATTGGTCGGGGCTGTTAACGGGTTATCGGATCCAAAACCCGACCCGATAGCTTAACGGCGTTCCGTTACGGTGGATGCCACGTGTCGGTCACCCTTGACGAAAGCACTTCTGTGACGCGCGATTTATCATCATGGAAGTGGACACTTCCGTGATGATAATTTTGGTAATGTCATGGAACACTTCTACGACAGCACAGGTATGACTATCTTGATTTTTTGTAGTGTACCTAATAGTTATATCCCCAACATTAGGCCCCAGGTTGATGTGAACTTGTTCATATCAATCTTCAATACTTAGAAAAAATCCTTCCTCATTTGCTCTTGCGAGATCTTGTAACCCGCCATGACGTCATCTCCTAGGATTGTGGTAACCCGCCATCACGTCACCTGGCATTAATATTACACAAGGCCCAAATCTTAACATACCGTCTCTTTTAGTAAATCTCCAAAAATCGAGGCGTCTGTGCTGTCATATTCATTTTTTGGCCTCCTCGATTCCCGCGCATGCCACTTATCCTTTCAGCCTTATAAATAGGGCCATGGGTCCCTTTCATTTTGCCCCCTTGCTTTCTCGTCCCATCTTCTACCTCACGACGCCTCTGCGCCCAATCTGTGCCGCCGCCATCGAGCTTCACCACTGTCTCGACTACAGCCGCTGCATCAACCTAAACTGACCAGAGTCCGTCCGCACCTCCGCTGTTCAGTAGCTCCGGTGAGTTTTCCCCTTTCCTCTCACCGTAGATCCCATTAGGGTTTCCACAAGTTCGTCGCAGTTCATCTCCGCCCTTCCTCGTTCTTCACTGTATTTTGAGATTTCAATCCAAACTTTAAACTCCTCCTGCGCGGCAGTAGTTGTAGTACTCATTTTTTATATTAAAGCATCTCCTCTGCGTGAGAAACCCAATCTGGACACATGAACTGCTCAACTGCTGCCACTTAGGTTTAGATATTTTCCATTATTTGAAGTACCGTAGATCCAAAATCATAGCATCAATCTGTGAAAACTGTTTTTCCAACACTTAGCAATTTTTCTACTCTCGGATCTGTAAATCAATAACTGTGTGGGCGGCTTAGCTCAATAACCGTAACCCTCCATGTACCATTAGCCCCCTCTTAAGCCGGCAATAGCTCACCCTTGTATACATGCTTCTTCATTATTTGCTTTTAAATCAGCAGCTGGCTTAACCACATAATCTTAAACCGGGATAATCTTCCTTTCAGATCAAAAGATGGCTAAGACATACACTACCTGCAATTGGGTCCCCTGGTGAGTCCCCGGCAAAGAAACCCCACCTAAGCCCAAGGACGGAGAAGTGATTGTTTTCACTGACCACATGATCCGGGGGTTCAGCTCGCCTGGCTCAAAGTTTTTCTGCGATGTGCTTCATTTTTTCCAACTTCACCCTCAAGATATCGGACCCAATTCCGTGTCCAACATTTGCAACTTCCAAGTATTCTGTGAAGCTTATCTTCAAGAGGAGCCCACAGTTGAATTGTTTAAAGAGTTTTACTACTTCAACCGTCAGACAGAGTTTACTGACGGGCCCAACTTGGAACTCGGTGGGGTTTCAATTCAGAAAAGGAAAGAAGCCAACTTTCCCTACGCCAAGCCGCCGAGTGATACGTCTCCAACGTATCTATAATTTTTGATTATTCCATGCTATATTATATTCTGATTTGGACATTAATGGGCTTTATTATACACTTTTATATTATTTTTGGGACTAACCTATTAACCGGAGGCCCAGCCCAGAATTGCTATTTTTGCCTATTTCAGAGTTTCGCAGAAAAAGAATATCAAACGGAGTCCAAACGGAATGAAACCTTCGGGAACGTGATTTTTGGAACGAACTGGTCCAGAGGACTTGGACCCTACGTCAAGACATCAACCAGGAGGGCACGAGGTAGGGGGCGCGCCTACCCCCCTGGGCGCGCCCTCCACCCTCGTGGGGCCCATGTTGCTCCACCGACGTACTTCTTCCTCCTATATATACCTACGTACCCCCCAAACTACCAGATACGGAGCCAAATTCCTAATTCCACCGCCGCAACCTTCTGTACCCGTGAGATCCCATCTTGGGGCCTTTTCCGGAGCTCCGCCGGAGGGGGCATCGATCACGGAGGGCTTCTACATCAACACCATAGCCTCTCCGATGATGTGTGAGTAGTTTACCTCAGACCTTCGGGTCCATAGTTATTAGCTAGATGGCTTCTTCTCTCTTTTTGGATCTCAATACAATGTTCTCCCCATCTCTTGTGGAGATCTATTCGATGTAATCTTCTTTTGCGGTGTGTTTGTTGAGACCGATGAATTGTGGGTTTATGATCAAGTTTCTCTATGAACAATATTTGAATCTTCTCTGAATTTTTTTATGTATGATTGCTTATCTTTGCAAGTCTCTTCGAATTATCAGTTTTGTTTGGCCTACTAGATTGATCTTTCTTGCAATGGGTGAAGTGCTTAGCTGTGGGTTCAATCTTGCGGTGTCCTTTCCCAGTGACAGTAGGGGCAGCAAGGCACATATTGTATTGTTGCCATCGAGGATAACAAGAGGGGTTTATATCATATTGCATGAGTTTATCCCTCTACATCATGTCATCTTACTTAAAGCGTTACTCTGTTCTTTTGAACTTAATACTCTAGATGCATGCTGGATAGCGGTCGATGTGTGGAGTAATAGTAGTAGATGCAGGCAGGAGTCGGTCTACTTGTTGCGGAAGTGATGCCTATATACATGATCATACCTAGATATTCTCATAACTATGCTCAATTCTATCAATTGATCCACAGTAATTTGTTTACCCACCGTAATACTTATGCTCTCGAGAGAAGCCACTAGTGAAACCTATGGCCCCCGGGTCTATTTTCCATCATATTTAATCTCCCGACAACAAGCTATTTATGGCGCCGTTTTTATTTTGCTTTCTTTACTTTGCATCTTTATCAGAAAAATACCAAAAATATTATCTTATCATATCTATCAGATCTCACTTTCGTAAGTGACCGTGAAGGGATTGACAACCCCTTTATTGCATTGGTTGCGAGGATTTATTTGTTTGTGTAGGTGCGAGGGACTCGTGCGTGGCCTCCTACTAGATTGATACCTTGGTTCTCAAAAACTGAGGGAAATACTTACGCTGCTTTACTGCATCACCATTTCCTCTTCAAGGGAAAACCAACGCAGTGCTCAAGATGTAGCAAGAAGGATTTCTGGCGCCGTTGCCGGGGAGTCTACGCAAAAGTCAACATACCAATTACCCATCACAAACCCTTATCTCCCGCATTACATTATTTGCCATTTGCCTCTCGTTTTCCTCACCCCCACTTCACCCTTGCCGTTTTATTCGCCCTCTCTTTTCCGTTCGCCTCTTTTTCTCTTGCTCGTCGTTATGCCTAGTTCCCTATCTTCTCCGTTGTCTCCCGAGAATGAAGTTCATAGTTTTAAGCAAAGGGAGGGAGAAAATCTAAAAGACGCTTGGTATAGAATTTGCAATGCTCAAAATAGATCTACCAGGAAGCAATCCACTTCCGTTCTTCTCCGCAATTTTTATGTAGGTGCTACTCCTTGGTGCAGATATATCCTTGATACCATTACCGGAGGGAATTTCTTGGGTAGCCATACTTTTGATAGATTTATTTGGCTCACCACCTCTTTTGGTTAATGGAACTATGTTAACTTTGGAGCATGTAATGCAAAGACTTGAAATTATTGAAAATAAAGTTGCTACCGTAGAGTTAATTGAAAATTTGGATAAAAAGATCCACAACCAAATTACCCAATATGGGTCTAAAGTAGGAGTCACTTTGAAAAATATTAAGGAGAAGGAACCCATTGTTAATGAAAGAATAAATCAGGATTCCACTAGAATCGATAAACTTGAGGGTATCATTACCAACTTGGGAACTGTTTTTTCTTCCGTAAAGAATACTCCAAGTCCTCCAACTAAAATTTCCAAGCTTATGTATGTTCCTAAAAATAAGGGTGAATCTTCTAGCAAGGAAACTGCAGACCTCAAATCTATAAGTATTCATCCCAATCTTTTTGCTATCATTAACGAACCATTTGCTACAAATGAATTTTTCTATTTTGTGCCTAAAGGTTTGATAATTAATAAGATGAAAGAACCTCCTAAGGGTGATAGATGCCTCATTAAAGAATTGCCTACCAAAGATGGCAATACCTAGATCTATCCTTGCTTTTATGCCTAGCTAGGGGCGTTAAAAGATAGCGCTTGTTGGGAGGCAAACCAATTTTATTTTTAGTTTTTTTGCTTTTTGCTTCTGTTTAGAATAAATATTTGATCTAGCCTCTGGTTAGATGTGTTTTTATGTTCTAATTATTGTTTGTGCCAAGTTTAACCTATAGGATCTTCTTGGATGATAGTTATTTGATCTTGCTGAAAATTCCAGAAACTTTCTGTTCACGAAAATAATTGTTAAAAATCACCAGAACGTGATAAAACATTGATTCCAATTGCTCCTGATCAATAAACAAATTTTCTAGGTCGTCCTGTTTTGGCTGAATTTTTGGAGTTCCAGAATCTTGCGTTAGTTACAGATTACTACAGACTGTTCTGTTTTTGACAGATTCTGTTTTTCGTGTGTTGTTTGCTTATTTTGATGAATCTATGGCTAGTAAAATAGTTTATAAACCATAGAGAAGTTGGAATACAGTAGCTTTAACACCAATATAAATAAATAATGAGTACATTACAGTACCTTGAAGTGGTGTTTTGTTTTTTCTTTCGCTAACGGAGCTCACGAGATTTTCTGCTGAGTTTTGTGTTGTGAAGTTTTTAAGTTTTGGGTAAAAGATTTGATGGATTATGGAACAAGGAGTGGCAAGAGCCTAAGCTTGTGGATGCCCATGGCACCCCAAGATAATCTAAGGACACCTAAAAGCCAAAGCTTGGGGATGCCCCGGAAGGCATCCCCTCTTTCGTCTACTTCCATCGGTAACTTTACTTGGAGCTATATTTTTATTCGCCACATGATATGTGTTTTGCTTGGAGCGTCTTGTATTATTTGAGTCTTTGTTAGTTAGTTTGCCAAAATCATCCTTGCTGTACACACCTTTTGAGAGAGACACACATGATTCGGAAATTGTTAGAATACTCTATGTGCTTCATTTATATCTTTTGAGTTATATAGTTTTTGCTCTAGTGCTTCACTTATATCTTTTAGAGCACGGTGGTGGTTTTGTTTTATAGAAACTATTGTTCTCTCATGCTTCACTTAGATTATTTTGAGAGTCCTACAAAACAGCATGGTAATTTTCTTTAATTATGATAGGCATTCAAGATTAGTAAAAAATTTCTTATGAGTGTGTTGAATACTATGAGAAGTTAGATGCTTGATAATTGTTTTGAGATATGGCGATGATGATATTAGAGTCATGCTAGTTGAGTAGTTGTGAATTTGAGAAATACTTGTGTTAAAGTTTGTGATTCCAGTAGCATGCACGTATGGTGAACCGTTATGTGATGAAGTCGGAGCATGATTTATTTATTGATTGTCTTCCTTATGAGTGGCGGTCGGGGACGAGCGATGGTCTTTTCCTACCAATCTATCCCCCTAGGAGCATGCGCGTAATACTTAGCTTTGATAACTTGTAGATTTTTGCAATAAGTATATGAGTTCTTCATGACTAATGTTGAGTCCATGGATTATACACACTTTTCTTCCTTCCACCATTGCTAGCCTCTCTAATACCGCGCACTTTTCGCCGGTATCATACACCCACCATATACCTTCCTCAAAACAGCCACCATACCTACCTACCATGGCATTTCCATAGCCATTCCGAGATATATTGCCATGCAACTTTCCACCGTTCCGTTTATTATGACACGCTCCATCATTGTCATATTGCTTTGCATGATCATGTAGTTGACATCGTATTTGTGGCAAAGCCACCTTCATAATTCTTTCATACATGTCACTCTTGATTCATTGCATATCCCGGTACACCGCCGGAGGCATTCACATAGAGTCATATTTTGTTCTAAGTATTGAGTTGTAATTGTTGAGTTGTAAGTAAATAAAAGTGTGATGATCATCATTTTTTTAGAGCATTGTCCCAAGTGAGGAAAGGATGATGGAGACTATGATTCCCCCCTAAGTCGGGATGAGACACTGGAATAAAAAAAGAGAGAAAGGCCATAAAAAACAGAAGGCCCAAAAAAATGATGAGAGAAAAAGAGAGAAGGGACAATGTTACTATCCTTTTACCACACTTGTGCTTCAAAGTAGCACCATGATCTTCATGATAGAGAGTCTCCTATGATATCACTTTCATATACTAGTGGGAAATTTTCATTATAGAATTTGGCTTGTATATTCCAATGATGGGCTTCCTCAAAATGCCCTAGGTCTTCGTGAGCAAGCGAGTTGGATGCACACCCACTTAGTTCCTTTTGTTGAGCTTTCATATACTTATAGCTCTAGTGCATCCGTTGCATGGCAATCCCTACTCACTCACATTGATATCTATTAATGGGCATCTCCATAGCCCGTTGATATGCCTAGTTGATGTGAGACTATCTTCTCCTTTTTTGTCTTCTCCACAACCACCATTTTATTCCACATATAGTGCTATGTCCATGGCTCACGCTCATGTATTGCGTGAAGATTGAAAAAGTTTGAGAACATCAAAAGTATGAAACAATTGCTTGGCTTGTCATCGGGATTGTGCATGATTTAAATACTTTGTGTGGTGAAGATAGAGCATAGCCAGACTATATGATTTGGTAGGGATAACTTTCTTTGGCCATGTTATTTTGAGAAGACATAATTGCTTAGTTAGTATGCTTGAAGTATTATTATTTTTATGTCAATATTAAACTTTTGTCTTGAATCTTTCGGATCTGAATTTCATACCACAATTAAGAGAATTACATTGAAATTATGCCAAGTAGCATTCCACATCAAAAATTCTGTTTTTATCCTTTACCTACTCGAGGACGAGCGGGAATTAAGCTTGGGGATGCTTGATACGTCTCCAACGTATCTATAATTTTTTATTGTTCCATGCTATATTATATTCTGTTTTGGACATTAATGGGCTTTATTATACACTTTTATATTATTTTTGGGACTAACCTATTAACCGGAGGACCAACCCAGAATTGTTGTTTTTGCCTATTTCAGAGTTTCGCAGAAAAAGAATATCAAACGGAATGAAACCTTCGGGAACGTGATTTTTCGGAACGAACATGATCCAGAGGACTTGGACCCTACGTCAAGACATCAACCAGGAAAGCATGAGGTAGGGGGGCGCGCCTACCCCCCTGGGCGTGCCCTCCACCCTCGTGGGGCCCACGTTGCTCCACCGACGTACTTCTTCCTCCTATATATACCTACGTACCCCCAAACTACCAGATACGGAGCCAAAAACCTAATTCCACCGCCACAACCTTCTGTACCCGTGAGATCCCATCTTGGGGCCTTTTCCGGAGCTCCTCCGGAGGGGGCATCGATCACGGAGGGGTTCTACATCAACACCATAGCCTCTCCGATGATGTGTGAGTAGTTTACCTCAGACCTTCGGGTCCATAGTTATTAGCTAGATGGCTTCTTCTCTCTTTTTGGATCTCAATACAATGTTCTCCCCCTCTCTTGTGGAGATCTATTCGATGTAATCTTCTTTTGCGGTGAGTTTGTTGAGACCGATGAATTGTGGGTTTATGATCAAGTTTATCTATGAACAATATTTGAATCTTCTCTGAATTCGTTTATGTATGATTGGTTATCTTTGCAAGTCTCTTCGAATTATCAGTTTGGTTTGGCCTACTAGATTGATCTTTCTTGCAATGGGAGAAGTGCTTAGCTTTGGGTTCAATCTTGCGGTGTCCTTTCCCAGTGACAGTAGGGGCAGCAAGGCACGTATTGTATTGTTACCATCGAGGATAACAAGATGGGGTTGATATCATATTGCATGAATTTATCCCTCTACATCATGTCATCTTAATTAAAGTGTTACTCTGTTCTTTTGAACTTAATACTCTAGATGCATGCTGGATAGCGGTCGATGTGTGGAGTAATATTAGTAGATGCAGGCAGGAGTCGGTCTACTTGTTGCGGACGTGATGCCTATATACATGATCATACCTAGATATTTCATAACTATGCTCAATTCTATCAATTGCTCAACAGTAATTTGTTTACCCACCGAAATACTTATGCTCTCGAGAGAAGCCACTAGTGAAACCTATGGCCCCGGGGTCTATTTTCCATCATATTTAATCTCCTGACAACAAGCTATTTCTGGCGCCGGTTTTATTTTGCTTTCTTTACTTTGCATCTTTATCATAAAAATACCAAAAATATTATCTTATCATATCTATCATATCTCACTTTCGTAAATGACCGTGAAGGGATTGACAACCCCTTTATTGCGTTTGTTGCGAGGATTTATTTGTTTGTGTAGGTGCGAGGGACTCGTGCGTGGCTTCCTACTGGATTGATACCTTGGTTCTCAAAAACTGAGGGAAATACTTACGTTGCTTTACTGCATCACCCTTTCCTCTTCAAGGGAAAACCAACGCAGTGCTCAAGAGGTAGCACCGAGTCATCCCAAAGATTGGAACCAAACTTGGTTCTATTGTCAAAACACATCTCCAACAGACGAGAATCCTTTGCTGGGCTACCGCGACCACCGGCTTAGCAACGCACATCCACTCCCCCCACGGATCAACACGAAGGAGCGGGCCAAATATGCGCCAACTTTTTCAAAGCTCAGAGCTTTCATGGCTAATGGCTTAACCGGCATCGACCTTGTACGGTGCTGGGTCTCCTGGAGGATCTTGCCACTAAGTCGTTGCCCTAGCTTAAAATGTGCGATTAAACTGGCGATCTGAAAGATCCCCAACACCACTATGACATTCAATTGTGAGACGCATAAATCACGGAAGCCACCAAGGCATTGCTGAATGAATCTCAGGCCGATTGCAGTAAAACATGACTTAGTCCTTTCTGTACCTTCAACAAGCTGCCAGCCGTAAGTGTTGCACACCTTTCGTTCAACCACCTTTGCATTAATACTGCCCACTTATGATATTTTTGACCTCAATAGGCCAACTCTCCATTTTGGAAGAACAAGCCACAAGATAAACCGGCCAAACCGGCTCGTACCAAAACCAAGGCCATCAAGAAGCCTGCCAAGAAGAAGACCACCGAGCCTGCCGGGTTAAACTTGGATGATGACGGTGATGAAGATGAGTCGGAGGTAGAACTTGACTCTCTTGGCTCATTTTTTATACATCTCATTGACAATGATTGTTACCAGGAGGAAGCCGAAGCTAGCCGTGCGGGTGATGATGAGGTAATTGTTCTTTCCTCCGGCTCAGAGTTTGTGCTAAAACAGAAAACTCGCCAGGCAAGCCGGAAAGTAAGGTTTTCTCATCCTTTGGCTTATTTGGATCCCAACTTTATTTTGAAGAAGCAGCAACATGAAGCTCGCCGCACGACCCGGAATAGCGGAAGTGGGATCCTTTCCTCCGACTTACCGAACACCCTAGCCCCTCGCAAACGTCGTCCAAAGGTCTCAACAAACTCTGACTTAACTTATCCCAAGGCCGGTCTTTACCGACAACCTCTTCATCCCTCCGATTCAAATTATCAGGGAACATCTCGCTCTTCCTCTGGTGACTCAACTGGGACTCATGTCCCGGCCTTCAAACCGGTGCCAGGGTAAGACTATGAAGCCTTCGCTTTCAATTATATACTCAACTATTGTACTAATCTTGTCTTGTGTTTCATTCACAGGGCCATGGCAAAGCCCAGCAAGAAGGCGAAGGTGACCAAAACTCCTGAGAACCCTTCTGAGCCGGAGCAGCAAACAGCAGAAACCTCTCATCAAGCTCCTGAAGCCACAGCTGATGAATCGCCACTGGTTGATCAGAATGCTGATGTTGACCAGATGGATGTTGACCCGACCACCACGAATCCGCCAAGCCCCATCAAGCTGGCAAGCCCTATTAAGCCAGTTGAAGAAAAATATGATGGCGTTACCATCACCGGGCTTGGCTATACAGAGCCAGGTAAACCCACTGACCTATCCAAGCACAGCGTCGAGGAAGAAATTTCCATTGCTGACAAGGGCAAGTGGCCAGCCAATCTGGACAGTTATGCCAATCTGGACAAGGGCAAGAAATTCACTCTAGGTATTTGAACCGTATTTACACAAGCCGCGACTATGAAGCCGGCTTAGTAAATTTGATGAAAGAGCGCTATGAGGTAAACACTGCAACTCTTTTCCATATGAATATACTTCCATTAGCCGCCAAGTTTATTGGACATGATAGAATAGAATGTGCTGTAAACTACAATAGATTCATAGATCAATTCCAGTAGCCCCCAAGGGCCGGTTTATGCTTTCAAGACAAACCGGGACTTCCAATAATAGTACTTCAACTTTGCATGTGTAGCCCCCAAGGGTCGGCTTAATCTGTCAAGATGAGCCAGGACTTTAGATAATAATGATTTAATTTCCCATCTGTAGCCCTCAAGGGACGGCTTAATCTGTCAAGATAAGCCGGGTCTCAATACCATATATCCAGAAAATTTAAGCACATAGCCCCCATGAATCGGCTATAATCAACATATAACAATCAGATCATCATAAACTTGTCTTGAAAAAAGAGCAAGGTGCGTTAGCCCCCAAGTGCCAAGTAAAATACTTGTATTGTGCTTGGGACTTCTCCAATGAATTCATTGCAATCTCACTCATTGTTTATATCTTTTCAGGCTGAGCGTAATCGCAAAGAATCCCAAGTCGCCGACCTCCAAGAGAACATCAAGTCTCAGCAAGCGGAAACCTCCAAGGCCAAAAATGAGCTGACCACTGCTTTAGCAGATATGGAGAAGCTGAAAAAAGACTTCAAAGCTGAACAGGCGGGTTGGGATACCGAGAGGTCAGCCCTGTTGAAGAGGGCAGAGGATGCTGAAGCGGCCCTTAAGCTGGTAGCTGCAGAGCTCGCCAGCTTAAAACATCAAGTCAATGCCATGACTGCTGCCATCTTTGGTAAATAACTTCCTCTCAATCTTTGTTTTTAATGTATGTTAACCATTGTGCTCCCGGCTTATAGACTTTCCCTGATGATTCAGGCTCCAGAGTTGCCCACCTTGGCTCAGACATGCGGAAAAAATTTGAAAGTCACCTACACGCTCATAGAATAGTTATATACCGGCGCACAACGGGTCATCTGCACAGCTGCTCACAAGAAACAGCCTCCAACCCTCATCAAGGATACATTGGAGAAGTTATCTGTGCTGCCTCTGCGGATCGAAGAGTTGAAGAAATCAACTACCAGAGCCGGTGCACTTACAGCGCTAACCCGGGCCAAAGCATGGCTAGCTGATCTTGAACCGACAGACTTGGCACACGGCTGCCCTAGCGTAAAATAAGACGGGTCACCCTTCAGCGCAGAAGACTTTGCCACAATTGGAAGGGAAATGCGTCCTCTAGCCAGTAAGCTGGCTGAAGATACCGATCTTTCACATTATCAGCTGGTTTACGACGCCGACAACAAGAAGGTCAAGGCGCCGGTTCACGATTCTCAGGACCTGACTCCTCCGATCCTTAAGCACACTTTTGCCCCTAATGTTGACCCATCAACACTTATAAGTGATGAAGTTGTATTCAGAGCTTTGACTGGGATCAATTGGGCAACCACTGATTTCCAGCCATTGGGTGAAGAGGAGCAGAATGAACCGGTGTTGGATGATCCACAACCTTCAACTCATCAAGGCCAAGATTGGTAAGCCGCAGGCCGGCTTAGCATCTGCTTTCTGTCAAACTGTCGAAACAATTATTCTTTTGGGCCATCAGTTGCCTTGTAATAGGCTAGCTATCAAACAATCTGTCTGCCATGCCATCGCGCATGTTTACTTGCAAAACTCTTTGATGAGCTGTATTGATCCTGTTTGATGATCTAATATTCAAGCTCATAGTCATTATCAATTTTGCCTAAGCATATTGTCATATACCCTGCATACAAACAGAGCACAAATACCTTGGCGGTTTACCCCAAGGTGGGCCAAAAAAACCCATATAAGAAACCACTGGTGACCATATCGTCTAGAACCAGGGCCGGTTTATCAAAACCTCATATAAATATAACACAATAAATATCATACCTGTGATACTTGTGTGTATTGCCGGCTTAAAAGGCCAAATGCAATAAGGGCAACAATCCCAATGCAGAGCGCAGCACTCTGTAAGTTATCCACGTCGCCGGCTTACAATGCCTCGGACAAAATTTCATGAATCAAACACTGGCGACTCAACGTCCAAAGCCAGGTGGGGTTATCAAAACACCGGATCTTATCAAATCCAGATCAAGGCATCATGGTCTGAATTGAATTTTGACCATATATCAATATGGCACAAAAATATAAGTCATCGAAAAATATTGAAAGGCAATAGAAACCAGAAAAATCAAGGCATTCAAAGGCTGCCAGGCCTCAACATCAAGTGCTATTCAAGGGTTGCACAACCACTGAGTTATTCCTTAATTCAAACCTGTAAGCCGGGCCTCACATGACTAAATCACCATTTTAACTTTGAAAAGTTCAGGGTCTTTTAAAATATTAACTGCCAAGCGTACGGCGAGTCATTCCAGGATTACCTGGTCGGAGTGACAAACTTATATAGGCAGGATAACCCGGTTTGTTGGTGAATACACCTAGCGACCAAGCCTATTACGAGGGACAACAAAGCTTTTGTTTATTTAACAAAGAGCCCCCAAGTAATATTGTGATCCAGGCGTATAAGCCGGATCAATAGGGTAGTCACAGTTGTGCTCAATGAGCAGGAAGCCCCCAAGTGACCTTATGAAGTAAATAAAGACTCAGATTCTCGGAAATGAAACGACAGAGGCCCTGAATCATCAGGGATGCTGGCTTTATTATACTTATCATAATATATACATTGATAAAAGGGATTTTTACATCTGTGCCCCTGGTTCCTTAGCTCTACTCATTCATCCCCGCGCTCTTAACTTTTGCTCAATTTTCCCCACTCCCTTGCCAGAAACCCTCATAACTGGGCACAACGGATGTTGCCGTCGGGTCAAAGGCTTGACCCTTAACTCTGACTAGTGGGGCCACACTGGACTGTGCCGCGTTGGGTGGTGTCGCTATTCGACCATTGGGTCATGGTTTCGTTGGGCCGTCCCTTGCATTAAACATCAGCGCGCACCGCCGGGACAGAAGCCTGCTATGCATGCACCCAGCAAACCCTGCCTGCATGCGTCGATCGAGCCTGCATGCGCCAATGCCACGATCCCATGATGCGTCGATCGAGCCTGCATGCGCCGACCGAGCCTGCATGCGCCGATGCGTCCGCCATGATGCACTAACCGAGCAGCTTTCTTGCACGCCAGCCGCCACGGATGCAGCGAGGGTCACTGCCGTTGGTTTCTCTCTTCTAGCTAGGTGGCTACATATTTGTGGCTTGTGTAAAAAAAGAGCCACTCCCTTGCTTAGTTGTACTCATTCATCCCTACTAATAAAGCTTGCTTGCATGCACTAGCTAGGTGGTTACTAACAAGGGAACCCTACTAACAAGCCGAGCTCTCTAACAAAATAATCAACAAATATGTAGTCCCAATATGTAGACAGGGCCAACAAGCCCATAGCACGATCACATAGCTCAAACTAGGAAGAACTTAATGATAGAATAGATAGAAAACTTAATAATAGAATTTAAGAAAAGGGCCAACAAGCCCATAGCAACTCCAACATAGTTCAATTACAACTTAACATAACATAGACTAAAAAAGATAGAGGGTTTAGAACCCTAGCCGCCGCCTTCTCCACCTCGCTCCTCCTCCGGGCGCCCTTTTCACTGCTCCATGGGGGCGTTGTCGATGGGGTACGGAAGAGTGTGCATGCGCGTCGCGGTGGGGAAGATGTTGTTGTACTCCGTGAACCTGTTGTGGGTGGTGAAAGCGATGAACTCGGAGCCACAACAAAACACCATGTGGTGGTAGCCGGATGCGAGGAAGAACTCGGTGAAGTTCCTTGCGGTCCTCGGCCTTGATATCGCCCACACACATGGTGTGCGATCAACGTACACGCCGGTAGGGTAGAGCCCCTCCGGCACGGTGGGTGGGAAGCGGTAGGTTGGTCCGGTGTACTGCATGGCTGAGGGATGTGCAGAAGATGGAGAAGGGGTCGAAGAACAAGAAGGGTAGATGGATGAGGGATGGCAGAGGCAGACGGTGGCTTAAATAGCCATAGTGCTACGTGTTATTTGGCCATGGCAATAACGGGGTCAAATGTGAAGTTAGTAGCCCATTTTCAAACCCACCGTAGCATCGGGAG
Source organism: Triticum aestivum (assembly GCF_018294505.1). Taxonomy (NCBI): domain Eukaryota; kingdom Viridiplantae; phylum Streptophyta; class Magnoliopsida; order Poales; family Poaceae; genus Triticum; species Triticum aestivum. The sequence goes on along the minus strand of NC_057808.1, from coordinate 540,396,123 downwards.
TGTACACGCGTGGGAAACGGTGGTTTGAAAAGAAGAAAAAAAAGAAGCTAATTGCACGCGTGGGAATCTGTGGTCAAACCCTATATTATATGAACAAAAAGAGACAATTTTTGAAGAGCTTGTGGCCATTTTGAATGATAAAAATAAATTTGGCCCTTAAAAATTTGGTCATTTTGCATGATCAAAAGAGATAGAGGGCTTGTGGCCATTATACAAATGCAAAATGACCCATTTTTTGATAGTTTGTGGCCATTTTACATGATAAAAATAAATTTAGCCCTTATAAATTTGGTCATTTTACATTTGTATAGAACAAAAAGAACGATGCAAAAAACAGAGCAAACGATGCAAAAAAGATGCAGAAATACAGAGCCAGCACGTTCGCAACAAACAGAGCAAACGATGCAAAAAAAAACGACGCAATTCAACGGCCCAGAGCTTGGTTTCCTTTTGGGCCCAATAACAACGTTTCTTTCACGGAGTCAGTGGTGGGCGAGCAGCCGAGCACAACCAATAGGATCACCTCTCGCGGATCGCCCCACGATCCAACGATGCAGAGCCGTCCTTGTGATCCAATGGTGCGGAGCCTGCACACAGCCAGCCCACCTAGTTCCTTCTAGAAGGCCAGATCTGAGGGCTGTCGCTTGGCGCGAGGGTATGATCGGACAGTTGACGTTGGCAGCTAAGGTTAGGCAAAACCTCGTGGGGTTTAGAGGGGTTTTGAGCTGGTCAACGGGGTTTCGAAGGCTTTGACTGAGCATAACTAATTTAAAAAAATCGAAAAAATATGAAACCTTCGCCGTTCGTCCTTTTATAAGACAGACTAACGGGGAAAAATACTAAACTTGGTCTATGGTCATTTTCATGAAAAAACCCTAGCTGGCACGATCGAGGTCAAATGAGCACCATTAATTTTAAAAAAATCAAAAAAAATATAAAACCTGCGCACAATGTTGTCTTATGTGACATGTTACCAACAAAAAATCATAAACTTGCTCTATGGTCATTTTCATGAGAAAACCTTCACACATATGAGCTATCATGTTCATGATTTCATAGAGTTCAAATAGGAGGTGGTGTTACCTTCTGTTTTTGAAAAATAAAAAAAAATCAAAAAATCACTAAAGCTTTATTTTAAAGTGAAACATAGATAGTTTCCCAAGGTTTTACTTGTTTTTGCATTTTCTTGAATTTGTACTGTCTAGGTTTGCCAAGGTTTACATGATCTCATTTGGACCATGCATTTGATTTCCTACACAACATGTGTGATCATTGCAGCACCTAAGATCATAGTCCGTTTGGGTCGGCGCGGAAAAAAGTGGTGGCCCAATGCGCCGACCCAAACCCAAATCACGTCGGCTTCGCGTCCGCGCCGACGCATTTGCTGTAACGCCCACGATGCGGCTATATATCCCACGTGTCGAGGCACGACTTAGAGGCATAACCGCATAGTGGTTTTGTCGCAAGAAGGGTCATCTTCACACAATCCCATGTAATGAACAAGAATGGGATAAAGAGTTGGCTTACAATCGCCACTTCACTCAATACATAAAATTATTCATACATCATCCAAAATACAAACATATAGACCGACTACGGTCAAAATCCAGATGAAAATAAGACAACCCCAAATGCTAGATCCCCGATCGTCCCAACTGGGCTCCACTACTGATCATCAGGAAAAGACACATAGTAACAACCACGTTCCTCATCGAACTCCCACTTGAGATCGACGCCATCGTCTGTACTGGCATCGTCGGCACCTGCAACTGTTTGGTAGAATCTGTGAGTCACGGGGACTCAGCAATCTCACACCCGCGAGGTCAAGACTATTTAAGCTTGTAGGGGAGAATGGTGCAAAAGGTGGAGCTGCAGCGGCAAAAGCATATATGGTGGCTAACTTGCGCAAATGAGAGCGAGGAGAGAAGCAAAGGAACGGACGTCATCTAGCAATGACCAAGAAGTGATCCTGAACACCTACTTACGTCATACATAACACAGACCGTGTTCACTTCCCGGACTCCGCCGAGAAGAGACCATCACGGCTACACACGCAGTGGATGTATTTTAATTTGGTCAAGTGACAAGTTATCTACAACCGGACATTAACAAATTCCCATCTGCCTCATAACCGCGGGCATGGCTTTCGAAAGATAATACCCTGCAGGGGTGTCCCAACTTAGCCCATCATAAGCTCTCACGGTCAACGAAGGAAAACCTTCTCCCGGAAAGACCCGATCAGTCTCGGAATCCCGGTTTACAAGACATTTCGACAATGGTAAAACAAGACCAGCAAAGCCGCCCGAATGTGCCGACAAATCCCGATAGGAGCTGCACATATCTCGTTCTCAGGGCACACCGGATAAGTCAAGCTACAAGTAAAACCAGACCTCGAGTTTCCCCGAGGTGGCCCCGCAGGCTGCTCGGTTCGGACCAACACTCGAAGGAGCACTGGCCCGGAGGGGTTAAAATAAGATGACCCTCGGGCTCGCGAAAACCCGGGGGAAAAGGCTTAGGTAACAAATGGTAAAACCAAGGTTGGGCCTTGCTGGAGGAGTTTTATTCAAGGCGAACTGTCAAGGGGGTCCCATAAATCACCCGACCGCATAAGGAACGCAAACTCAAAGAACATAATCCCGGTATAACAGTAACTAGGGCGGCAAGAGTGGAACAAAACACCAGGCATAAGGCCGATCCTTCCACCCTTTACCAAATATATATAGATGCATTAATTAAATAAGAGATATTGTGATATCCCAACATATCCATGTTCCGACATGGAACAACTTCAACTTCACCTGCAACTAGCAACGCTATAAGAGGGGCTGAGCAAAAGCGGTAACTTAGCCAAACAATGGTTTGCTAGGAAAGGATGGTTAGAGGCTGACATGGCTAAAATGGGAGACATGATATAGCAAGTGATAGGTAGCGGAGCATGGCAATAGAGCGAACAACTAGCATAGCAAAGATAGAAGTGATTTCGAGGGGTGGTCATCTTGCCTGCAAGGTTCTCAGTGTTGTCGAAAGCTTGATCCTCGTAAGCGTACTCGACAGGTTCCTCGTTCACGAACTCGTCTCCCGGCTCTACCCAAGACAAGAACACAAACAAACGGGACCACAATCAACAACGAGAAAAGCGCAAGCAACATGATGCAAAACATGTATGATATGCAAGATATGATATGCGATGCATATGCGTGCTCCGGAAGGAAAATGAGGAACATGGAAGTAACTTGGCAAACCAAGCATGCCACTGGAAAGATGAGGTGATTTCGGTCGAAATCGATACAAAGATCACCGGAATCGGATGCACGGTTTGCAAATGGCAAGCAAAACAAGAATGACACGAATCTGCGATTAACAGCAAGATGGCACTTAAAATGCAACAAGCAACAATGCTACAGCACCCCAACATAGCAACAAGGCACATGGCAGTAATCTACAGGAGATGCTTCACAAAAGAGGAACACTGAGCTACGGCTAGTTCACAATATATCAAGCTCAAATAAGCATGGCAAAAGTGCAAAAGATTACAGGTTCACAGACTTGGTGAAAAACTGGACATGGCAGAAAACGACATCAGGTAGCAATGTTCAGAGCACGAAATGAACATGCTACAGAAAATTAACATAGAAAAAAAGACATGGAAGTGTTCCACTAAATGCACATGACAAAAGTTCCTTACTGACCATAAGCCAAAAAGGACCAGAAGATATGATGGCAAGGATGTAAACATAGCAAGTTTCGTTATCAGGTTTCAGACTTGGCAGGAAACAGAGCATGGCAGAAATATTAATATGCAGGCCTCTTTGTGAGCTTGATGCACTCACTACAGAGTAATGCATGACAAACCAAGCATACCTACAGCAAGATGGCATGTCTATGAAGCTATCCATGGCAAGAACAATTGCATAGCATGTATGGACCAACTACAATAAGCTTGGCAAAATTGCATATCATGTTAAGAATCTGCCAGAAATATTTTATAGCAAAAGTTGAGCAAGATTGAGTCATGCTATGGCACTCCATAATTGCAAACAATTTCAGGAATGCATCAACTACAACTATATCTACAAAACATCCTTACTGAACATCTTCAAAATATGCATGGATCTCTCTGTAGCATCAAGTTTACATGGCAACAAAATTACAGCAGACAAGGACTTAGAGAAATCACTAAGTCTCTGAAATCAGAAATATTACGGGGCCTACTTTGCATGCTTGTGCTAGTCACCACAGAGATCACAAAAATATATGGACTACACCAATGGAGAGATGGCATGGCATACTTCAAAACACATGTAGAGCTCATGCTCAAAAGATGCACAGATTAAATGATACAAAAATGACAAATCTCCAAGTTCTGATAAGAACCAGAGAATAACAGCAACTAGCCCTCTTCCAACAGATATTTGGGCATCAATATGACCTCTAATGAACATGGTACAATTGAGCAAAATGAAGAGCATCACGAGACAAACAATTTGACATATTACACGCGGGAATCGGAGCTACATGTACGGAGTTATGGCATCACGAACAAGTGCACATGCTGTAAAAATTCCAACACTTAG
>NC_057808.1:540384323-540391180 GCF_018294505.1 Triticum aestivum | reverse complement strand
GGTCGCCTGCGCGGAGGAGAGGAGAGCGCGGGCTCGGGCGGCGGCGATGTGGGCTCGGGCGGGCCCCGCCTGGCCCCGGCGGGCCGGCGGCGTGGGGAGAGAGGAGGAGGCGACGTGGCGCGCACTGGTTGGCCGGGCGGCGGCGGAGGCTTCGTCCGGCTGAAGCGGACACGTCCGGCGCGGCGCGGAGGGAGTTTCTAGGGTTTCGTCTGCGATTCCGTTTTCGGGATGCCCACATATAAATAGGTAGAGGGAGCTAGGAGACTCCAAATGAGGTGCGGTTTTCGCCCACACGATCGTGATCGAACGACCTAGACCATGGAAGAGAGTTTGGTGGGTTTTGGGCTGGTTTTGGAGGGGGTTTTTGCTGGACACTCAAATGGACTTTGCGGATGCCCGGTTAACCGTAGGAGTACCAAACGACCTCCGAATGGAACGAAACTTGACCGGTAGTCTCCGGGTGGTATAATAGGGCCACTTGACAAGCCTCGGTCCATTCCGAGAAAGTTTGACACACGCACATGAAAGAAAACACGAGGGGTGCACCGGAGGAGATAGGAGCGCCGGATTGGAAAACGGACAACGGGGAAAATGCTCGGATGCATGAGACGAACACGTATGCGAATGCAATGCACATGATGACATGATATGCAAATGCATGACAAGACAAAATACAAAACGAAAGACAAAACCCAACAACGGAGGGAAAATCATAACACATAGCCGGAAATGGCAAGAGTCGGAGATACAAATATGGCAAGTTACATGCGGGGTGTTACAACACTCCACCACTACGAGAGGATCTCGTCCCGAGATCTAGGACTGAAAGAACTCCGGATATTCGAAACGGAGATGGTCCTCGCGTTCCCAGGTGGCTTCCCGGTCGGAATGGTGCGACCACTTCACTTTCAGGAATTTGATGGACTTGTTGCGAGTCTTGCGCTCAGTTTCTTCAAGAATAGCAACTGGGTGCTCATGATAAGACAAATCTTCTTGGAGGTCAATCTCTTCGAAGTTGATAGTGCGCTCAGGCGTCTTGAAGCACTTGCGGAGCTGTGACACGTGGAACACATCGTGCACGTTCGCGAAGTTGGAAGGAAGCTCAAGTTGATAGGCGAGGTCGCCTCTTTTGCCAATGATCTTGAAAGGTGTCGTGGAATTGTCACGGCAGATGTCCTCGAGCTAGGACTTAGTCGTGGAGCCATCGTAGCTAGGAAGCTTGAAGGGGTTAATGCGGGACAAGGAACACGAGGGTTTATACTGGTTCGGCCCCTTACGGTGAAGGTAAAAGCCTACGTCCAGTTTGAGGTGGTATTGATTAGGGTTACGATCACCAGGGAGATAAACTGCTATGCCCGGCTCTCGATCAGATTGTTGTCCCTAAACCGCTGCCGGGTCGTCCCTTTATATAGGGAGGCTGACGCCCAGCAGCCCTTAGAGTCCCGGCCGGCTTGTAAGAGTATCCGGCTCGGACTCTAAACTATACTTGCCTTACACTACAAGTTCTACTATAATAATGATTATAACTACAGGCCTTAATCCATATCCGGGTCTCAGCCCATCTCTGGCCCATCGTCTTGAAACTTGGCTCCGGGCTTCTAGCAACGACCGTATGAGTAACCCGGCCCCTCCTGGCGGGTGACTCTAAGGTCTATATCCTCAACATTAGGCCCCAGATTGATTTGAGCCGGCTCATGTCAATCTTCAACTCTTCTGACAGAAAAAATCTCCGGCTTACCATTCATGGGAAGGCCATAACCCGGAGTGACGTCATCCTCTGGACTCCGGATAATCCGCCATGACGTCATCATCCATTAAGTCCGTTTTTTACTCCGCCAGATCCGCAATGGATCTTTGCTTTACTGTCATTCCAAAAATCGAGGCATCGTGGGGGGGAGATAATCACGCCACGGTCTACTTGAATCTCGCGCCCACTTATGACCTCGCCTTATAAATAGGCCGGCCCAACGGGTCCTTCTCACGCCCTCTTCTTCCTCCTCGCGCCGTCGCTCCTCTGCCAGAGCTCTGCCACTGCCGCCGCCGTCGCGCCCCTGGTCTTCATCAACCCGGCCGCTGCATCACCCTGACTCGGACCAGATAACGGCGGCGACTTCCGCTCTTCCCCAACTCCGGTGAGTCTCCTCTGCCTTGCTAGAACAGATCTGTGGTAGAGTTCAAACAGTTCATCCGTGTTCTTCTCCATGGTTCGCAGGCTTCAGTAGTTCTTGTAGTTGCCACCCTTGTTTGATCTTGGATACGTGTAGACTTACTGCAGTAGTTGTTTATTACTCATTTCACCTGAAAAACGCACTTCTTTCCACTGCATAAGATCCCCTTCGAGCTCAAGAACTCCCCTGCGTCCGCATTTTAGGTCTAGAAAATTTTCTTTGCTCCGACCATTTTGATCCAAAAAAGTTACGGTAGTATGCGAAACCTGTTTTACCACACTTAGTAAAAACTGCAACCACTGAAACTTGGCGGCTTACATCTCCGGTTTAAAGAAAACATGCGCCATAGAACTTTCCGGTTTAAAGAGAACTATGCTCTGTAGAATCCTCCGGCTTAACTGTGGTAAAACCGTAGACAAGCAACTTAGTCTGAATCCCCCTGCGGCTTAAATAACCCACTGTATCTGAATATATATCATTAGTCCCCTTCATAAGCTGCCATCTTAGTTTGAACAATAGATCTCCGGCTTATATTTAACCCGGACACTTTTCTCTTTATCATAGACCACCAACCTTCACCATGCCTCCCAAGGCTCCTATCACTTGCAACTGGATGAGGTCCAACGTCACCGACGAAACCCTGGCCAATTTCGTTAAGTCCGGATACTTGCCTAAGAAGGAAAACATGTCTTACCGTGCCCCTGACCCGTCGGAAGAGAGACCACAGCCAAGGGACGGGGAGGTAGTGATCTTTGCAGACCATATGAGCCGGGGCTTCGCACCGCCCGGCTCAAAGTTTCTCAGGGACGTGCTCAACTTCTTTGACCTACGGCCTCAGGATATAGGACCCAACTCCGTATCCAACATCTGCAACTTCCAAGTCTTTTGCGAAGTGTACCTTGGAGAAGAGCCCAGTTTGCTGCTTTTCAGAGAGCTGTTCTACTTAAACCGCCAAAATGAATGTGCCAACGGGCCAAGTCTGGAGTTAGGCGGCATCTCCATCCAGCGGCGTAGGGACTGTCTGTTCCCTTACGCAGAGCCGCCGAGCCACCCTAAGGACTGGAATATGACTTGGGTTCTACTGCCAAGATACGTCCCCGGCTGACGAGAACCCGCTGCCCGGCTTTCGCCCAACACGCCTGGAGCCGACTCATCCGCTATCCGACAAATTGACTGCCGCGGAACGCCAGCCTCTGCTTCCAACGATCAATAAGATCAAAGCCCTGCTAGGCAACGGTCTGAACGGAATTGATCTGGTCCGGGTCTGGATCTCATGGCGGGTGATCCCATTGAGCCGCCGCCCCGGCTTAATGTGTGAGTACACCGGGCGAAAGGATGACCCGCAGAGGCACAGTCGCAATGATCTTCCAGAAGACGTTGCAGAGGAAGAGACCAAGGCTCTTCTAAACGTGAGCCTGGCAGACTGCGGAAGAACCGGGCTAGCCCCCTTCTGCAAGACCAATCCAGCCCCTGCGGTAAGCCGCTGACTTTAATTTTTATCTTCGTCTGCATATAACCTTCAACTGAACCGTTTTAAGAATCAATCATTGTATCCTTCAGGCTGATGATAAGTTCTGGCGGGTCAAATATGACCATGAAGCGGCCAAGAAGGCCAGAAAGGCGAAGAAAGCCGCCAAGAACGCCGCCCCTCGCAAAAAGGGAAGCCGTCCCACTGCTTCGGAGCTAATGCAATTAAGCGACAGCTCCGAGTCAGAGGTAACCCTTAAACCTTTAAATTCTTGCTATATTTGTTGTTTGTTGCTGTCCGCCTTATCAACACTTTGCTTATTGACAGGATGACACCGGCGCCAGTAACCCGGTGGTTGAAGAGGTAATGTCACTTTCCTCCGACTCGGAGCCTTTACCACAGCTGAAAGTCCGAAGAGTAACCCGGAAAGTAAGCTTTTCACATCCATTAGCTCATCAAGACCCTCAATTTCTTTTGAAGCAGCAGGTTCACGACAGCCGGCGCCACACCCGGGCCCGCAAGGACACCGACCTCTCCGCCGGGTTACCCGACGCAACAAGGAAGCGTCGCACTGAGGTTTTTTCTCACCTGTACCCTTTTCATCCGTTGGCGGGTGTTATCTGTCAGCCACTCAACTCTTCTGACTCCAATTATCAGGAGACCTCCCCCTCTTCGGGTGACTCCATGCAGTCAAGTCTGCCGGCCTTCAAGACTGCACCCGGGTAATAACAATCTCCTTACATTATCTGTCTTTACTTACTCTTTGTGTGCCTAACACTTCTGTCTTTTCAGTGCCCAGGCAAAGCTCACCAAAAGAGCAAAGAAAACCAGGTCAGCCGGAGTGCCAGACTTGCCTGACCCGGAGGCGTCGGCTCAAGAGCCGCCAGCTGCCTCCGCCCCCGAAGCCACCATTCCAATGGACACGGCGCCTGAGGCCCCTGCCCCGACTACCAAGACAACAACCGAAGCGTCGGTTAACCCGGAGGCCTCCGGCTCAGCCCCACCAGCAGACGACCCGGACGTGGTAATCACCCGGACGGAATTCGTTGAGCCGGGGAGACCAACCGCATTGGCCAAGTGCTCCGTGAAGGGGGAGTTACTGCAGCCCCACCGGGTGAACCTGGACCTCTCCGGCTACACCGACTTGAGCATTGGAGAGCTCGTCTCTGGCTACATCAGCCAAGTCCACAAGAGCCGGGACGCCGAGGTTCCATGGTCAACCAGATCCAACAAAAATCCGAGGTACCCTTCTGCTATCTTCATACTTTACTGCATAGTTACCTTTGCCATGCTAGCCCCCAAGTCGATGACTTATACTTGAATATGTTATAGACTTAGGTTCCGGCTTACTCAATTGAGTCGGCCGTACGTAGATAGATACGTTCCATATACATTAGCCCCCAAGTGCCAAGTGCCTTTGCTTGGAAAGCGCTTGGGACTTATATAACAACTGTTAATTAACCCGGAAATACATGCAGGCTGTTGGCAAGAAACTAGAGGCGGACCTTGCGGATCTCAAGAGCCGGCTAAAGATGCAGGAGACGGAGACCCGGAAGGCAAACGCCAAGTTTGTATCCAGCATTGCCACTCAAGAAAAGTTGAAGACCGAGTTTGACGCTGAGAGGAAAGCCTGGGTCGAAGAGAAGGCCGCACTGGTAACCCGGGCGGAACAAGCGGAGAAGGCCCTCACTGAGAAGACCGCTGAGCTCTCCGGCCTAAAGCGCCAGGTTTCCCAAATGGTGGCTGCTATCTTCGGTAAGTCGCCTCACCGGCTTTCATCAAGTCTGTATATGTCATGATTCATCCTTGTCACCGGCTTATCTGATCTTGTTAAACAGGTCCCAGGAGTGCCAACCTCAACCAGAGCGTGGTCACCAAGTTAAAGGCCGTGTACACCCTGGTGGAACAACTCTACACCGGGTCACAGCGTGCCTTAGCTGTGGTGGCCCTATCCAACGAGGTGCCAACTCATCTGGCCGAAGTCCTGCGCCGGCTCGCTGTTCTGCCGCAGCGGATCCAGGAGCTACGACGGGCCTCCGCAAGAGCCGGAGCAATTGCCGCGCTGAGCCGGGCCAAAGCATTCCTGCCGGAGCTAGACCCGGCAGACATCGCCCTGGGTTACCCAAGCCTGAAGGACGACGGCTCAGCCTTCGACCAGAAGGACTTCGCGGCATGTGTGAAGGCTGTACGCCCGGTGGCCACCCTCATCGGGAACGACACCGACTTGACCAAGTACCAGCCGGGTTACGATGCGGAGAATCAGAGGATTCCAACCCCTCGCTATGAAGCCCTCAATCTGATCCCTCCGGCTCGTCAGCACACCTTCGCCCCGGAGATTGACCCGGCCGGGTTAATTGACGAAGAAGCCCAGTTCGAAGCTCTCAGAGGCATCGACTGGAAATCAGCAACCTTCGAGGTCTTGGGATCAACCGGAGGAGAAGACAGGAACGAGCCGGGGACTTCAACTCAGCGGGCATCATAAGTTAGCTGGCGGCTTATCAAACATTGTTCCATCTTTTAGACTTGAAGAATGATTGTAATAGAGTAAGTGCAACAATTTATCTCTGCCGTGTCATCGTGCACGTTTTGAATGCAAAAGCCCTTTGAATTTGTCTCTTTGATGTTTCTCCGGGTCATAATCATCCCTTTGTTTTTCTCAACCTCAACTTTAAGTATCTGCATCGAAAAGGCAAATCACAAGTCTCGAGGCGGCTTACCGCCCTGAGAATCAGGTGTTTTGAGATAAATAACCCGGAATATGAATCAAAAAAGGCTGGTCCTTAATTACACTCTGAACATAGCCAAAATAACACACTGAACAGCCTGTAAACATCTTCCGGTTTGAATAACCCGGGCAGTAAGGTTGACACCTTAACTCTGATTTACTTGCTTTAATGACACCCATGACGAGCAACTAACACTGTAAACCAAAGTTAAGCCGGCAAGTGAGACCCGGCCATGCATACCTCGGAATAAACTTGTGAAAAAGCAGAAGAACTTAGGGGCTTCCGGTTCGAATACGACCAAAGACCCGGCCCCAAGGGGTTAAGCTAAGATTCGGATACGATCATATAGCCCCCAGTGGGTGTGGCGATGCCAATCAAGAGGGTACCGACAGCTATGTTCTCTTTGGTTCGAATACGACCCATGTTTGAACAGGAAGCCCCCAAGTGATTCTTAAAATTGTTTAACGACGCTGATTCGAATACGATCCACGTCGG